>NC_056729.1:1019252922-1019332922 GCF_019279795.1 Protopterus annectens
TGGTCCCTTTTAGAAAGTATTTAACCTTTGAGAGTGTTTATATTTATTTGATGACACTGTGTGGTCCATTCCAGAAGGCCTAGCTGTCGTGGTCAACTACTACCATTTGTAATTGTATCGATATTACACAGTATAATTGCACACCCTTTGTTAAGGGCCTTAGAGTAGATGATTGTGGAGTGTCTGGTGGCAGTGATAACTACCTTATACTCTGGGCAGAAGGGGACACAGCAGGCAAATCTGTACCACCTTTTCCCAGGTGTGTGTGTGTGTGTGTGTGTGTGTGTGTGTGTGTGTGTGTGTATGCGTGTGTGTGAAAAATCATACCTCACAGTGCATGTGTGTGTGTGTGTGTGTGTGTGTGTGTGTGTGTGTGTGTGTGTGTGTGGGTGTGTGTGGGTGTGTGTGTGTGTGTGTGTGTGTGTGTGTGTGTGTGTGTCCGCTTCTTGGGGCAGGGACATGAAGCACTGGTTTCACAGTGCCAGTGGGAAGACTTATTGGAGACCTAGGGAAAGACAGACAGAGATCCAGACCCAGGACTGAGTGGGTTCCCTGTGTGCTCTTAAGGGAAACTGTGCTTGATGCATAGATGCCTGCATCCAGAAATACTAAGTGTATCCATTTGTATTCCAAGTGAACATTGCTCTACCATGTCAGTGGTGAGGATTCAGGCCCATGTTTACTGGCCTATTATGGGGATGTCACAGAGGGTCCAGCAGTTGTGGTGGTTAATCTGTTTGCCATATTAGTGAGGACCAGATCTAGATTATTTGTTCCTCTTGCTGGGGTTTGAACAATTTGTTCCAGGCATTAGAATTAACAAGGTCAAGGAGTTTTTGCAAAAGTAAGTTAGGACTACAGTAGGTTTCCCAGTTGATGGTTTGATAATTGAAATCCCCCGTGACTGGAGTGTTTGGCACTATTTGGATTGACTCTAGTTTGGTCAAGTAGGCCTTGTGTACATCAGGATTCATGGAGTGGGATCTATCACTAGCTATGAAGTAAATGAGAGTTTTACCCACAGTAATCTGAACTTGGAAACTCCATGGAGTTGTCCAGTCTAACTAGTCCAAAGGTGAATTTATTGCTAATGTAGATAGACACACCATCTCCTTTGGATCTCACACATTCGTTTTGCAGTCTGAAGGTGTGGAAGCCATTGTAACTTTGCAAGGGTAGGGTACTCTTTGATGCCTTGCACCAGGTTTCTATGATTGCACAGACCTTTACATCTTCTTGTGATAGAAGTTCTTCCAGGGTGTGCAGTTTTTGGTTTAAACTCCTGGCGTTTAGTAGCAAAACCCTTATTTTGTTATGACTGGTAATTTTCACATTGGCAATTTTGTTTTTGAGACCCTGTCTAAAAAGGCATTATGGGGGAGGCAACAGCCTTTGCCAGCAGATAAAAGCAAGCCTAGTGGTGCCAGGTGTAAACCATTTTTGGAAAAGCAGCGAGGTTTGTTGACCATGTCATCCCAGGCTGACAGAAACTGTATCCCCTTTGAATGACATTAAAAAACTAAGCCAATTATTGAAATTGATCATTTTTTTGTTTATACTGTGGATTCATTCTAGGTGAGGGTAATATTCTGCTCAAGGCAAGGGACATACCTACCTGGGGCACATACTCAGAAGGTTCAGTCATATCTCTTTTCATATAGTCCAGTGAGCTACATCTCAGGTCCTTCACTCCAACATGAGCTATAAAGGAGTCATGATGGTACTTGTTGCTGAGAGACCTGAGTGCATCTGTGATCTGATGAATCCTGACATCAGACAGGCAGCTGACCATGACTTTCTCATTATCTGACCTGTTGAGTGGGACATCCATGTATCTCACAATGGAGTCTCCAATGACAAGAACATTTGTTTTTTGAGTGTTATGCCCTAAGGACTTGGAAGGTCAGTCACTGGTGTTGCTATGTTTCTTGGGTGCTGTGGGAACTGTGTTAGTTGTAGCACTCTTGTGTTTTGGTGGTCTCTGGTGTTTCAGTAGGTTTTTTGGGAGTACCCTTGTGTATGTAGATTTATGTGTTGGATGCGTACTATGAGTATGAGTAGTGGTGCTATGTGCCTGAGTAGTGGTGGGTGAGTTGGCAACCTCTTTTGTGTTACTGCTTCAAGTGCAAGAGTGCAGGGATTCAAGATTCTTGGTGTAGATACATCTCTCACACTCTGTACTAGAGTGAGTTATTAGTGGAGGGTTGTCAGTGCACATGAGGCAGTTGCTACAGTTGACCATGTTGACAGGAAAAACAGAGATAGTCCAACTGTCCATAATGCTATGGTTGGAGAAATGTTATCACAAAGGGGGTGCTTTCAGGACTAATCTAGGAGGTGTTCTGTAGATGGTTATTTCTGATAGGTTTTTTGGCTGGTGGTTTAATAGTTCATGGCTCACTAGCAGTACTGCTTAGACTAGCAATGTACTAAAGATGAAGACTATACTAATGTACTACAGCTGATGTGTCTGGCTATGACGCACAGTTGTGCAGCAGTGCAAGGTTCTACATGACTCACAAACAAGCAGAAACCCACTCAAATGTTGGGCTTAAATATCAGAAGCTATAAACTAAAAAAAAAAACCCACAAATTAACCAATGAGGGTGCTTACTCCAAGCCCTAGACCAATCATCCTTCACCAGGCAGGTTCGAAATAGCACACTTCTCTCACAAGGTTGCAGAAGGGCCCTTTCCAATCAAAGATGGCCTGGAAAATGTGCTCAGAATACAACATCCACTACAAGCAGATCCAGATGCAGCAAATCTGTACCTAGACTATGCTACTGCTACTAGTTACACTAATTTAGGTGGGAGATACTAAAGCAATGTCTTAAACAGCAGAAAAACAGCATTCAGACACTAAATAATGTTTTAAACAGCAAACAAATTGGCTATTTAAAACACTACTTGCTGAGAAAACAGAACAAAGAACAGAACTACGGACCCTGGTAATTACCGCCCCATAAGCTTAACAAGTCTAGTCTGCAAAGCTATGGAGAGGATCATAATGGAGCTCATAAACAAAGATATAGGGGACTTGCAGACATTGGACCTGACCCAGTTTGGCTTTGTCAAGGGAAGTTCATGCCTTTTGAACTTGGTCGACTTCTTCGAAACAGTCACCAAGGCCATCGATGAGGGAAAGGCAGTCCATACAGCCTACCTTGACCTTGCAAAGGCTTTCGACACAATACCCCACTCGGGTATTGTAGAAAAACTTACCAGCTTAAATGTAAACCCATATGTCACAAGATGGGTTTCAAACTGGCTTAAGGACAGAACCCACAGGGTTAGAGTTGCTGGCGCTATGTCAGACTCCAAGCTGGTCACAAGTGGTGTCCCACAGGGCTCGGTCCTTGGCCCCCTATTGTTCGGCATCTACTTCTCAGAAGTACAGGCCAACATGGGAGGACTTTGGCTGACAAAGTTTGCAGACGACTGCAAACTGGGCACCATAGTGGAAAGTGCATCGGACACAGATATCCTTCAGAAGGGACTCACGGAAACAGATAGCTGGTGCCAGAGCCATGGCCTGAAGTTAAATGCCAAAAAATGTATAGTCATACCCTTCGGGAAAAACAAGGTAACCCCAAGCTACCATATAGGTGGCAATCCACTAAGCACAGAAGAGGTTATCAGGGACCTGGGGACCCAGGTTGACAGTGGCCTTTCTTTTGACACTCACATTGCTAAAGTGGTTAGAAAGACCTTCTACATTGCCCACCTGATCATGAAGGATTCACATCCAGATCTAGTGAGGTCATTGTTCCCTGTACTCTTCACTTATCAGACCAATGATCGAGTACAATGCCCCATTCGGGATGTATCTCGCCCGACATCTGCAGCAATTGGAGAGACCCCAAAAGTTTCTCACCAAAAGGATAAAGGGACTCCAAAATCTGTTATATGCTGCCAGATTGAAGAAACTCCAGCTCTATTCAGTCGCATACCGTCTGCTCAGAGGTGACATGTGCCTGACATACAAGGCCATGTCCAACCCGGAATTAATGGACATGCTCCACCTCAAAAAATCCAAATCCACCAAAACCACTAGAGCAAGCGACTTAAACCTTAGCACGGATATAAATAGGACGTGCTGGAGGGATAGATTTATCACTCAGAGACTCCCTATGCTGTGGAATAGAGTCCCGGTCCATGTGAGGCAGAGCACCTCGCTGGCTCTGTTCAAGAGAAATCTTGACCTGTGGATGGGAGATCGTAGGTTTACCCCAGGAATCATCTCTGTGTCACTGCTGGACAGAGGCACAACAAACTAATGGGTACAGTATTTTTTCATATAAGGGGTGGCGTAAGCCACACAAATTCGGGCTAGGCTTATAAATGCCTTGGAGCAGATAGCCTAGTATAAACCTATGAACCTATGAACCTATGCTTTGCAAACAATGAAAATTAGCAACAATTACTTTGCAAACTGAAAATAACAGAAAAGTTTTACAAACAACGAAAACAGCAACAAATTATAGTAAGTCAGATAAATGCAGAACAGACAGTGTAATTTAGTTTACAGTATTAAACATAATACTAAATAGGCACAGTACAATATAAAGATGTAGTAAATAGTTTAATCAAGGAAAAAATGGTCAACTTATGTTTTTTAGGAAGTCAGAAGCCTCTATTCATCTGGTATCTCATCTCAGAGTTGTGGCTAGTAGCCCATCTCAGTTCAGCTTGGATCAGACAAGCCGAAACCTGCTCAAATGCAGGGCTTAACTCATTCACTCCAGTGGAGCTCAGGAAGTTTGCATTGTAACTTCCAATGGGAGGAGGCTAAGCCTTTTGACAGAAAAAAGGTATGCCCTCACATTTCAAACAAATGTTCATATCTCTGGAACCACAGGGGTTATTATAGAAGTATACATGACAAACCCTTCAGCACACATTATTTTATAGTGGTAGTATTCTTTAGGTTCTAGGTCTTAAATTGAATTTTTAAGTCATAATAAACACAGTAACTATTATGTTTATAATATTTATAACCAACGTACAATATCTCAGCAACCACTCAAGTTATACACATACTGTCAGCAGCATTTTAGTCATCTAGTGGAGAGCTTTCATATGAGGCTAAGGCATTATGTCTATGTTATTTGGTAGCTGTAAATGTGAAAATTATATCTATATAAATTAATATCAAAAATGAGTTTATATCTCTTTATCTGCACTAGACAGAGGTCAAATATCAATGCAGTTCAGTTTGCTGCTGTGTAAGCTTTAAGATGAAATCTTTTAAAACCTTGCACATAACATGGTTTTGTAATTATTGATGCAAATATGTACAAGCAATATTTGACATCTAGAAACATCAGTAGGAGTTAATTGCAGATGCCCCTGGAGGCATCACTCATATGTAATGAGTTAAATACCAGAAGCTAAAAACTTAAAATAACGTTAAAAAAAATCAAAAGAACCAAAGAGGGTACTTACTCCAAGCCCTAGACCAATCACCCTTCACCAGACAGGTTCCAATCAGCATACTTCCCTCTCAAGGATGCAGAAGGGCCTACTCCAATCAAAGATGGCATGGAAAATGTGCTTAGAATACAACAGCCACTACAAACAGATAAACATATCCAGGATGCAGAACACTTGTATCTGGACTCTGCTACAACTACTAGCTACACTAATTTAGGCAGGAAACACTAAAAAAAATGTTTTAAACAGCTGAAAAAAATTTCCTCTTTTCTTCTTCCAGTTTTTCCCAAATCTTCTTCAACACATTGTCTTCTGTTTTTCTGCATGTGTGCCCGAACCACTGTGATCTGTTCTCTTAGAACTTCTCTGCAACTGGAGCTACCTTGACTTCTGCTCTGATGTCATCATTTCTTTGTCTTTCCCACAGTGCACTTCCTACCACCCATCTCAGGCACTTCATCTCCATCTTTTCCTCCACTGCTCTGCCTTTACTGCCCAGGTTTCTATACCATGCAGTAGTACTAGATGCACCACTGTTTTTGTATATCTTACTTTTCATCTTCTTTGGCATTCTTCTGTCATACATTACCCATGACACTCTACGCCAGTTGGCTGCAGCCCCTCTGAGTCTAGCTTTGACCTCCTCTTTCAGAATTCAATTTTACTGAACCACCCTCCCACACACTTGAAGCTGTCAACCTGTTCAACTATTATCCCATCTATGTTAGTTCTCATCTTCTTCTGATTCCCCCATTTGCTGCCATTACAACTATCTTATAAGCATTCAGTTTCACCCAGTGTGCCTTCAATTTTGCATTTTGTTACCCTATCTTTTGCTGAGGTTCTTAGTCTGAACCTGCCTTGTTATGCCACATAGTCTGCATACAGCAACTCTGTTGATCTGTCCCCTTCAACTTGTTTGCTAATGTAGTCTATCAACAGTGCAAACAGCAGTGCAATCAGAGCTAAAACCTGATGTATACCCACTCCCACAGTAAATCTCTCTGTGAGACCAAATGCAGCTCTTACATGAGTCATTCAGTCCTTGTACATAGCCTGCACTCATTTTATCAATGTTTCTGGGACTTCAAATCAGTGGAAACTGCCCAAATCAGTTTTTGGGACCTTGCCATATGCTTTCTCCAAGTCCAGAAATGTCAATTTAGATTATTTTCTAATCTCTAGCTTCTTATCAACTATCTGGCACAGTGCAAACATAGAGTAGGTTTTGATGCATCCTGATCTGAATCTGAACTGCCCATCTCCCTTCCTACTTTCTACTACTCTGTATATTCATCTATCAATCACCCTCTCTGAGACTTTCATGCAGTGGGACATGAGTTTGATACTTCTGTACTGTCCACAATTGAGGATGTACCCTTTGTTCTTTTGTACTAACACCATTATGCTTATTTTCCAGTCATCTGGGATATGCCTATCTCTACATACTTGTATCTACAGGAACCATTTCTGCTCTATCTCACATTTTGTTCATATCTCCTGTGACCTCATCTGAGCCTGCTACTCTCTTTGACTTCATTTTCCTTAATGCTGTTCTTTCTTGTAAGGTGGGTGCCTACTCTTCCTTCATTGCAGTCTGTGTCAGATCAGTGCAGCTTCTGTGAGGTTTTCTTCATTCAGAAGCTGCTAAAAGTATTTCTTCCATCTGCCTTTGATTTCCTGTGAGGTGGTGATGGCTGTTGCTGGCATCCCTTACAAAAGGTGTCTGACTATCTTCTTTATCTTTCTGTCTTTGCTTTCCAACCTGATAGAGTTTCTTTGTGCCATCTAGTCAGTCTTTTTCCAGAAGTTGGCAAAGTGCCTCTTATTCCTTGTTCTTTGCTACTGCAACTCCTCTATTTGCCTCTTTGTTAGCCAACTAGTATTCTTTCTTAGCCTGGCCTGTCTTTTCTACCTCCCACTTTTTCCTGCACCTCTTCTTTCTTTTGATGACTTACTGCATTTCTGTATGCCACCATCACTTTTTCTTATGTATCTGGCTCAGCCACATACTTGTTCTGTAGTCTTCATACATGCTGTTTTGAGACCCTGCCATTCATCTTCCTGAGGTGCTTGAAACCTGAGTAATTCCTTGAACTCTTGTGCTTTTTCTCTAGTCAACTTCCAGGTCTTTAGCCTGGTCTGCGTTGAACTTAGAAACTCCTCTGACCGATGCTTGAAGCTGAAGGTGGCAACCAGTGGTTTATACTGTGGGCTGATTGTTTCACTGGGGATGGACTTGCAATTGCTGATTCTACTCCAGTGCCCTTTCCTTAGTAGGAGGAAGTTCTCATGAGTTGCGTGCTGACCACTCTTTTCTGTGACCTCGCTACTGTCTCACTTGATGAACCATGTGTTGACCGTCATTATTCCTGTTGACCCATTCCTGTGGACAAAGGCTGTCCTCATATCCTGTTCTGTCTGTGCTGATATGTGCATTCAGGTTACCCATTATCAACACCAACTAATGTTGTCCTGCTTTATATAATAGGTCTTGCAACTGCTGTCTGAATGCACTCTTTTCTTCACTATCACAAACCTGATGTTGGACTTATTCTAAGATTATGAACTATGCCCCATCCTTACAGTGGAGTCTGATTGCTATGAGTCTGTAACTAATTCTGATGAAATCCCTCCCTGCCTCCTGAAACCTCTCCCTCAACATAATTCCCATATCATTTTTAGTTTGTCATCCTCCTGTGTATTAGACACTGTACCCCAAGACAAGTGGTTTTGCTGCACTGTCCTTACTTATTTTGTCCTTAACACATAGGATGCTCAGCTTCCTCCTTACCATCATGTCATCCATTTCCCAGCTGCTATTAGTACCTATACTGAATGTAGCAATATGTAGTGTATATTTGGCAGGTTGATTGGTTTTATATCCAGCTTTCGCTCAGCAGAGCTATCCCAGGTAACTCAAGTTGGGCACCAGAACACCAGCCAGCCAGTAGAATATTGACCCATGGTTGCTGGGCTTTATGGTGGGCACACACTGGCCAATAGAGGTACATTCATCCCTCCCATCATTAGCATGGGTACCTGGCATAGGTCTGAGTAGACTGAGTCTTCAACCTACTTATCAGAGACAAATGCCCATACCTATTTGGCAACATTACTCAAAATGACTGAATCACCTAGAGCCAGTTTTTACACCATCGAGTGGCTAGCCCTGACACAGCATATAGTCTGTGATCCATGTTCTCCTCTCTTAATGGTACTGCACACCATAGTTCATGCCTAAACCAGATGGTCTGTATAAATGTTTTCCCCCATAGGGCACCATCTAAAGTCTGCTAGTAAAGCCTGCACTAGACCTGAAAAATAAATCTAGTTTGTAGTACTTTGTACAGCCCAACACTTTCCAAAAAGAAACTGATGAAACTAAGGCCCTAGTAGAATGTGCCTTGACCCTGCCTGAAATCGACATTGGAAATACAAGAAGATAACATGAGACAACCATTTAGAAATAGTCTGCTTTGTCATGGATTGGGGTTTTATTTTCTTACCTTCATAAGAAAAGAATAACTGATCAGAATTTCTGAAGGTATTAGTACCGACAAGATAGTCTCAGAGTTGTCCATGAGAATCCAAAGTATGAAGAATCCATTCTCCCTCAATTTTATGTTTTGAAAAGAAGACAGAGAGATGGATAGCTTGGGTTAAAATAAATTTGGATACCACTTTAGGATTAATTCTCAAAGAATCCCTATCTTTGAGGACAATGTGATAAAGTTGATGCACCATGAGAACTTGAAATTCAAGCATTCTTAATGCACAAGTAAGAGCTATCAACAATGCTATTTTCCATGTTAAGAACCTCAAATTAACCTGATGAGTTCATTCAAATGAAATAAGATTTAATTTTTCCAAAACAAAATTAATATTCCAAGGAGCAGGAACTTGTTTTCTAGGTGAACAGGTATGCAGAACCCCTTTTGTAAAGCATAGCTAGTGTGGGGTTAGATGGACAATTATCCAGGTGCAAAGGGTTCGGGGACACAATCGCTGATCCTGATCTCTCTTTAACTCATTACATCTGAGTGACGCCTCCAGGTGCATCTGCAGTTAACTTATATTCATAAAGGATGCGCACACCTCCAGATTGGTAGCCCAGCATAACACATCAGAGATGCTTCAGGTGCAGCTAACATTGGGTAAGACAGTGATTCAAATTGTAGCCTGCTATAGGTCCTCATCCACCTTACACTCCACGTTCCTAAGCACCCTGGAGAATATCAGGGTTCACCCTAATACTCTCATACTGGGAGACTTCAACTACCCCTCCATTAACTGGGAAAACTATTCATGTACCAATACACTTGCCCAACATTTCCTGGAATTCATTAATTCCAATGCCCTGGACAAGCTCATTCTTACCCCCACTAGAGGTAACAACATCCTTGACCTGGTCATTACTAACATGGGTGACCATTGCTTTATACCATTAGTCAACTGCTCCCTGGTTAGACCCGACCATAAACTAATAACCTTGGAAATTCACATCACTCACACCCCTCTCGCAAAGGTAACCACCATGAAAAACATTTCCAAAGCTAACTCTGGGCTCCTAAAAACAGAGGTGGCTAACTTCACAGCACCCATGCAATTGGAGAACAGCTGCATGACTGCCTAATCATACACTAATGCCCTGTATGAACACATACACAAATGCATGGATCTCACCATACCGAATAGAACGAAGACAGTCTCCTCCAAAAAATGCAAGCTAATTTAGTTGTCTCCTGCCATAAACAAACTCTACAACCAAAGGAGGAAACTGATGTGGGATAAGGTGAAGTCCCAAGACTGGAAAAACTCCCTTATCAGCCTCAGCAAAAAGTTGAGATCCCTCATCAAATCCTCTAAAGCTAGCTATGAAAACAGAATTGCAGCAGATAGTAAAGACAACCACAAGGGCTTATATAGTTATGTAAAGAATCTCCACGGCAATACCCAGATTTGTTCAGAGCTATTGCACAATGGTACCTCCTATACCGAGCCAACAGCTATTTCCAATATACTGGCCAACAAATTCAGTGTCAAATTTACCCCTCTCTCTGCCACCAAAGGACCCATCACAATACCAGTAGATTGCCAGGCATGCAGTATTACTGCTGCACAGGTTACAACAGCACTGTCCAAGGCCAAGAATACAGTTTATATGGGACCTGCAATATCCCTGGCTGTGTTCTACATGAACTACAGAGTGAATTGGCACCTCACCTGTGTGCCCTGTTCAATTGCACCCTACCCTCAGGCTGTGTCCCTACTGAATGGTGCACGGCTACAGTCATCCCTCCCCACAAAGGAGGAGTGACTACAGACTGTGAACTATCGCCCCATTAGCCTGATGAGTCTGATATGCAAAGCTATGGAATGCATCATCATGGACATAATAAACAAGGATATAAGGAATCTCCAAAGTCTGGATCCCACACAGTTAGGCTTTGTGAAGGGTAGATCATGCCTGCTCAACCTGGTCGACTTCTTTGAGTCAGTCACCAGAGCTGTGGATGAACGCAAGGTGGTTCACACAGCCTACTTTGATCTGGCCAAGGCCTTTGATACCATTCCCCACTCAGGAATCATAGAAAAACTCACTAAGCTAGGCATCAGCCCCTATATCACTAGGTGTGTTGCAAACTGGCTCACAGAACCCACAGTGTGAAAGTAGCTGACTTCAAGTCAGACTGCTGACCAGTCACGAGTGGAGTCCCACAGGGTTAGGTTCTGAGTCCTCTCCTGTTTGGTATCTACTTCTCTGAATTCCAGGCCAACACAAAGGGACTCTGACTGACAAAGTTCACAGACGATTGCAAGTTGGGAGCCATAATTAACTCCCCAAGTGATGTTGACATCCTATAGTAAGGCCTCACTGAGACCAATGACTGGTGTCAGAACCATGGCCTTAAGCTCAATGCCAAAAAATGTGTTGTCATCGCCTTTGAGTAAAACCTGGTTCTCATGAATTATCACATCAATGGTAGTCCACTGAACACAGATGGTGTTTTAAGTGATCTGGGAACACATGTTGATAGCAACCTCTCTTTTGACAACGACATTGCCACTGTGGTCAGAAAGTCATTCTATGTAGCACATCTCATTACTAAGGATTTTGCATCCAGGAAGAAAGAGGTCATTGTCTCCCTCTACTTTTCCCTCATTAGGCCAATCATCGAGTACAATGCCCCATTTGGAATGTACCTCACTAGACACCTGCAACAACTGGAGAGGCTGCAAAAGTACCTCACAAATAAGATCCTGGGCCTTAAACACTTGTCCTATATGGAGAGACTCAAAAAGCTCTAACTATTCTCTGTCTCATATCACCTACTTAGAGGCGATCTCTGCTTGACTTACAAAGCCATGCTTAACCCAGCTCTGTTAGATATGCTACATCTAAAGAAATCCCAATCCCTCTACGCTACATGCTCCAGAGACCTCAACCTCATTACCACAATCAAGAGAACAATCTGGAGGGACAGGTTCATAACCCTGAGACTGCCCATGCTATGGAATAGACTTCCCATACATATCAAATGGAGTGGCTCACTGGCCCTCTTCAAGAGAAATCTTGATGAGTGGATGGGAAATAGAAAATTCACCCCAGAGATCACACTAGTGGCTCTACTCAACCGAGGCACTGGGAACTAAGGTCGAGTGGCACGATGCCAGGCTAATCCTATGGGCTAGGCTTGAAAAGGCTCCAGGGCCATTAACCAAGTACACACCTATGAACCTATGAACTTCTGCTAACATCTCTAGGCATCCTATATTGCTTGTTCATATTTGCATCCATAATTAAAAAAACATGCTATGTACAGGGTTTTAAAAGATTGAAGCATGAATGAGTTAATGCAATATTAGCTTTTAAAAGCCAGTATTGCATTTACAGTGAAACCTGAGTACTGCAGTGCTCTATGAGTGGTCTAAACTATAGCAACTGTTTGTTACATTTGTAGCAACAGTTTGCCACAGTTTAATAGAAAAACATTTTTTTTTATTTCTTTTTAACTAAGACATGAGTGCCATAGCACTCCATGCAGGCACGGTAAAAACTGTAGCAAATGTCTGCTACATTTGACATTTGTAACAAGCAGTTTGCTATATTTTAAAAGAAGACATTTTCTAACTAATACATGAGTTCTGTAGTGCTCTGTGCAGGTAGGGAATAAACTGTAGCAATAATTTGCTAAATTTGTAGCAGTGTGCTATAGTTTAAAAGTAGTTTTTAAGGATATGTTCATAGGTTCATAGGTAGGTACTAGGCTATCTGCCCGAGGGCATTTATAAGCCTAGCCAGAGTGTGTCGGCTTTTGCCATCCCATTGATTAATTAACTGATCCTCTGTGAAGCAGAGCCAATGAAGTGATCCCAGGTGTGTATTTTCTGTTACCCATACACTCGTCAAGGTTTCTCTTGAAGAGTGTTAGTGAGGAGCTCTGCCTGATGTTATTTGGAATTTTGTTCCAAAGCATGGGAAGTCTCTGTGACAGGAATCTATCCCTCCAGCATGTTCTATTTATTGTTGTGGCGAGGTTTAGCTCACTGGAACACATGGCTCGTAGTGACTTGGATTTCTTTAGGTGGAGCATGTTCATCAATTCTGAGTTGGACATGGCTTTGTAAGTCAGGCAGAGATCACCTCTGAGTAAGCAATATGCCACTGAGTACAGCCAGAGTTTTTTCAGTTGGGCTGCATAGGACATATGTTTGAGGCCAGTAATCCTCTTTTGTGGTTTTTCCAGCTGTTGGAAGTGTCTTGTGAGGTACATCCCAAATGAGGCATTGTACTCCATGATGGGTCTAATGAGTGATGAGTAGAGGGACACTATAACCTCTTTATTTCTAGATGCAAACCCTTTAGTAATTATATGGGCCACGTAGAAGGATTTCCTAACTACTTTGGCAATATGATTGTCAAAGGAGAGATTACTATCTACCTGGGTCCCCAGATCTCTTATTACCTCTTCTGTATTAAGGGGGCTGCCACCTATGTGGTAATTCGTTCCAAACGGGATGACTATGCATTTTTTTACATTTAGCTTGAGGCCATGACTTTGACACCAGGTGTCTGTCTCAGTAAGGCCCTTTTGGAGGATGTCCATGTCAGCCAGAGAGTCAATTATGGCTCCCAGTTTGCAGTTATCGGTGAACTTGTTTAGCCATAGTCCTCCTGTGTTTGCCTGTACTTTTGAGAAGTATATGCCAAACAGTAGGGGTCCCAGGACCGAGCCTTGAGGGACACCACTTGTGACTGGTTTAGAGTCAGACCTGGAGCCCGCTATTCTTACCGTGTGAGTTCTGTCTGTAAGCCAGCTGGCAACCCATCGCGTGATGTAGGGGTTTATGTTCTGGCTGGTGAGTTTTTCTGTAATACCTGAGTGGGGAATGGTGTCAAAAGCCTTGGCAAGTTCAAGGTAGGCTGTGTAAAACACCTTTCCCTTGTCTATGGCCTTGGTGACTGTCCTGAAGAAGTCAACCAGGTTAACTAGGCATGATCTGCCCTTAACAAAGCCGAACTGAGTTCGGTCAAGTGTTTGGAGGTTCCCAATGTCTTTGTTAATGAGTTACATGATGATGTGCTCCATAACCTTGCAGACCAGGCTAGTCAGGCTTATGGGGCGATAGTTACCAGGGTCAGTTATGGCCCCTCCTTTGTGGAGAGGAATAACCATTGCTGTGCGCCATTATATGGGCATGTAACCTGTGGAGAGACTGAGGTTGAACAGTATGTTTAGGTGGGGGGTTAGTTCGTTGTGTAGTTCATGCAAGATTCAGCCTGGGACACCATCTGGTCCCATTGATGCTGTGTTTTTGGCTTTTGAAAGGGCTGTTTTCACCTATGTGTCTGGGATTTCTGGGACACTACACTTTTCTGGTATTGTTGTGGGCCATTTTGGAGGTGAGAGGGGGGTGAAGTTTGCACTGAATCTATCTGCCAGGATGTTGGCAGTATCAGAAGGTTCCATATATTCTGTGCTATTTTGCACTAGTTCAGTGCATATCTGTGCGTTGCGACTTAGATTCTTAACATAGCTAAAGAAGGCTTTGTGGTTATCTTTTGAATCCTTGATAACCACCAAAGCAAACACGAGTATAACTGGAAGAACAGCAGACAAATCCACAACTAAGGAAACAAATTTAATTCTCTGACATCTCGGCCGTAGCCTTCAAGGAGTAAAAAACTCATGAACACAAGCACATTATATATGATACATATCAATTAATAAAACAATTATACAATAAATCAATTAAATATAAAACAATCATTACATCAAATAAATACTCTCCAATTTAATTCTTCATTAAGACCATTTGGATGCATAGTATTAAATTTCAAAATGTAAATAGCTTCTTTATGTAATAAAACTTGTTTGATATTCAGACTATCATGCCAGGAACAATTTATTTTTTTCTAAAACTGTACCTTGCAAACCCTCATTTCTACTATTATGAAAATTCCTAAAATGTACAGCTACAGAACTCTCTTCCTTATTATTAGTAATGTCCCTCGCATGTTCCATAAGCCTGAGCTTAAAAGCCCCTTTAGTTTCCCCAATATAAAATTTATTGCATGGGCATTTAAGGGCATATATCACCCCTTCAGAATTACAACTAAAATTATTACATACATTAAAGCTAACATTATTAATATAAGGAAAACTAGTAACTATAAAACTACAAGCCTTACATTTCCCATATTTATGCATACCACTTATAGGTAAACTACGATGTATATAAGCAATAGGCATAACAAATCTACTTTTTACTAAAAAGTCCTTTATATTCCTACCTCTTTTATAGGAAAACTTTAATTTGGCATTTAGCCAAGATGACACATTATTCAGAGAATTAAAAAAATTCCAATAATGGTTGACTAACTTAACCAATTCAACACTAAAACAACCATAAGTTGTAACAAAATATAAATCATCCTTTTGCTCATGAATTTTACCATTATATTCAACCAGATGACTAATATACAACTTATTAACAACTTTATTACATCTATATCCAGAAAACATCATATAGCTATTTTTAATTATTTCTTCATTGTAACCCCTTTGACGAAACATGTTCATCAATAAGTTCAATTCCTTGTTGAACACATCTTCATTATTACATAATCTGGAAATTCGAACTATTTCCCAATATGGCAAAGCTTCCAAAGTATTGGGGGGTGGCAACTAGTGCCATGAACATATTGTACACCCCCATCAAATTTTCTATTAACAGATGTAACTAAACTTCTTCCATCAACAATATTCAAAATAATGTCAAGAAAGGGAATGGATGTACCTTTTTTGAGCCCATCAAACTCTAAAGAAAATCTGTTTTTATGTAAGTCTGAAATGAAATTATCTATCAAAACTTCACCATCTTCCATCAAAAAAATCAAGTCATCCACAAACCTATAATACTTAATGACATGTGTGTGAAAAAAATGACTTCTATACAAAACTTCTGACTCAAAAAGGCCCATGGCAAGATTTGCATACATGGGGGCAAAAGCTGCCCCCATGGCTGAGCCCTGTTTTTGTCAATACAAACAATCATTAAACTCAAAAAAATTATGAGTCAAAGAAAAATAAATGAGCTCTAAAATGTACTCAGAGGCAGGGTGTTCTCCTAAAAAGAACCTCAAGGCCTCCATACCAAATTGATGACTAATATTAGTATGGAGGCTTTTAACATCAACTGTAACCCAGTACATACGTTCATTCCACTTAACATCTTTAATCTTTTCTAAAAAATCAAAACCATCAGTAATATATGATGGTAAGGTCTTTACATTAGTTAATATAAAATTATGTAAGAAAATACCTAAATTATGTAAAAAATAATTACAACCAGAGACAATTTTGCACTAGTTCAGTGCATATCTGCACGTTGCCACTTAGATTCTTAACATAGCTAAAGAAGGCTTTGTGGTTATCTTTTGAATCCTTGTCTATTTTTTCTTTCAAAGTTATCCTTGGATGATTTCATGAGGGACCTTAGTTTCTTACTGATACTGATCAGGGATGCCATTCCTTCTTGGGATTTGCTTTTTTTCTGAACTAGTTTCCTCCTTCTATTGTATAGCCTGTTTGTTGCAAGGGTCCACCAAACTGGTTTTCTTCTCTTAGAGAAGTGAGTTTTGGTTTTGATAGGGATGGCACGATCCATGCATCCTTGTAGGTGTCATAGAGTGCATTTGTAAAGGTTTCTGCATCTTGGATAGCGTTATCCTTTAGCGTGGGGGCTGTGAAACTTACTACCTCTGTCTTAAGTAATGTGAAGTTTGTTTTAGAAAAGTTTTTTACTGTAGTTTCCTTAGCTGGTGGTGGTGGTGGGTTGTGGACATCCAGAATGATTAGTTTATGATCTGATCTAACCAGTGACGGGTTAACCTCCAGTGTGGAACACCTGTTGCCCATGTTGGTGATTACCAGGTCCAATATGTTTTCACCTCTGGTAGGGGAGTTTACCAGCTAATCCAGGGCATTTGAGTTGATGAATTCCAGGAAGTGCTGGGCCTGGGAATTTGTACTCGAGTAGTTTTCCTAATGAATGGTAGGGTAATTTAAATTGCCCAATATCAGGGTGTTCGGTAGGACCTTCATGTTTTCCACTGTCTCCAGAAAGGTGGAGTGGTGGTCCTGGGTCATGGAGGGTGGTCTGTAGCAAGCCACAATTTGCATTGAGGATTTGCCCGATGTTAGTTGCATATGGATGATCTCAGAGGTATCATGCTGCGCCACTAACCTGGAGGTGTAGGTATCCTTGATGAATACGGATACACCCCCTTCTTTTGTGATTCGGTCCATGTCCTGTGGCCGAAATGTGTGGTATGAGTTGTAGCCCAGTAGTGCTGGGGTGCTCTCTAGAGCCTTGAACCAGGTTTCAGTTACTGCACAGATGTCGACGTTCTCCATACTGAAGAGTGCTTCGAGCACGTGCATTTTGAGATTTAAACTCCTGGCATTGAGTAGCATAACCCTCAGTTTTTTGTTAATTGCGCTGTTTACAGAGGTGGGTTTGACTTTTGAACATTGCCTAAAAAAGGCACTATGGGGGCAGCTAGAGCCCTGGCCAGTATTCGAAAGCCTAGGGGTGACAGGTGCAAGCCATCTCTTGCGAAGCAGCGTGGCTTGTCGAGCATGTCATCCCAGGCTGACAGACACTGGATCCCCTTTGAATGACACCAGAAGCTTAGCCAATTGTTGAAACTGATCAGTTTTTCTTTATACTGAGGTATCATTCTTGGTGAGGGCAGAATGCTACTTAGGATCATACCAGCCTGGGCTACATGATCAGAGAGCTCTTCCATGTCTCTTTTCATGTAGTCCAGGGAGGTACATCTCAGGTCATTCACACCAACATGAACAATGACAGAGTCATATTTGTACTGGTTCTGGAGTGACCTGAGTGCTTGTGTTATGTGGTGGATTTTGACTCCCAACTGGCAGCTAACGGTGACCTTCTGCTTGTCCAGCCTAGTGAGTGGGACGTCAGTGTGCCTGACTATAGAGTCGCCTATTACTAGTGTGTTAGGTATGTTATTTCACCTTAAGAGCTGTGATTGTACGGCACACTAATTTTGTGTTTTATGTATTGTCTGGTTTGTGACAGGAAGTGCAGGTTGTTTGGGTGTCTGCTTTGGAAGTCTCTGATGCTTTTGCAGGTTTTTATTTAGGGCTTCTGAGTATGATTTTGTGTATTTATGTGTATTTTTTGCCAGTGCTGTGTTAGTAGGTCTGTGTGCGGCTAGAGTTGTGGTGCAAGTGTAAACCTTCTCCTCTTGACTGTCTGTTCCAGTCTTGGGTGGAGACAGCTTAGCTTCCAGTTTGGCTGTATAATTGCATCTCTCGCATATTTTAGTGTTTTGTGGTAGGAGGAGAGGGTTGTCTGTGTACATGAGGGAGTTGTAACATTGCCTCAGGATACCCAGATTCACCAGCTGGACTGGAGAGTGCACCTGAAGTTGCCCTTTGGTCATGCCTGAATAGAAGGGTGAGCTGCTTAGTCGCTTGCTTGATGAGGGGTGGATAAAGAGCCTTGCCCTGCTGGGCAATCAGTGTCAGGGTATATTAGTGCTTGCTATTAGGTCTGAGCAAGTGCTGGGCTTTAAGATGCTTTTTGAGTGCTTAGGTTGAGAGTTAGACTAGTTTCAAGGGAAAAACTGAAGAGGAGACTTAGTGGGGGGGGAATAATTTAACCGTAGCTAACTGGCACTGCCCGGTGCGCAAAACCATGCAAACATGATTTTTATAGTAGGGAAATGAAAGAGATAGAAATTAGCCCAAAATGGCCAATAAACTACTAACGTCTGTGCTGAAACCACTCCTCCAGGGACAGATAGGTTGCTTAAAGCTCCCCTCTCTCACAGGTGAACGGATAATCTTCCTTATATCCAAGTAAGGTATGGACAACTTAGAAACCAGTATCACAGCCCTGAATTCAGCACTAGCCTGACAACTGGACTATACTAGCTTAGAAAGGTGGGAAACAAGGAATTTTTTGATTTTTTTTTTGTTTTTTTGAAAAGATAAGGCAAAAACAGTAAAAAATACACTTAAAACAGCTTTAAACGACTACAAACGATCAGAAAAGGCTATTGCACTTTAGTGTGTAGCCTACAACAGTTAAACAAATTATTTAAACAAAAAATAACTTTTTAAAAGTGCAGGCAGTCAGATAAGTACAATATGTCTTAAAACAAGCTTTTAAATCACAATAAACACTGGAAAATCTGCATTTAGGCAGAAAACAGTTAAGTACAGCAAGAAAGTACAGAAAACTGATACTTAATAACTCCAAAGTCTCTCTTCTAAGCTAGAAGGCTTGTATCAGTTTAAGACTTTCTAGTGCTACCCAGTAGGTTAGTTACAGAAAAGATGGGAAACAAGCGCAGATGTGACCTTTTAAACCAGAAAGTTGAAAGAGACGGACAAACTGTCCAAATGGTCAATAAATTACAATTTCTGGGCTAAGAACCTCTCCTCTTGTGGCAGACAGGCGGCCTAGTGCTTACCACTCCCACTGATAAGCTAGAAGGCTTTCCTCCAACACAGAAAGGCTTGTGAGGCTCAGAAGCTTACCAACAGTCCTGGATACTGCAACTCTGTATCTGCACTAGGCTAGTTACAGGAAAGGTGGGAAACAAGTGCAAGTGTGACTTTTAAACCAGAATGTTGAAAGAGATGGAAAAAACTGCCCAAACAGCTAATAGCTACAATTTCTGGGCCAGGAACCACTCCTCTTGTGGTAGATAGGCTGCCTAATGTGCAGACCTGAAGGTGGGTCAGGAGCAGAGCACAGAAACAGGACCTGAATTGCTGGGGCAGGAGGGGGGGATTGTCATGCATATGGCCACCTGGTTATTGTGCCAGTAAAAGGAACATCAGTTTTTTTATTTGTTTGTTTGTTTGTTTTTTGCTCTTGAATAAAAGACTAGGTGAGAGGAATGTGGATGTAACTGTAATAAGCTGATCTATAAAATGCAAGATCAGCTTAATACAGTGAAACATTTTTTTTCTTCTTCTTCTTTGAGCTGGGGGTGTGGGTGTGGCTCTGACTATAATAAGCCAATATCTAAAATGTAGATATCAGTTTTTAATAATACACTAAAGTGCCTGTTTTTTTCCCTTTTACTTGAAGGGCTGGGGGGGGGGGGTACTGGCACAGAGCACTCCTGCCATTTCAAAAATATTTTGACATTGCAATGCATTGAAGAGGGGGGTCCATAGGCTGATATGCTTAAATGGATGACAAGAAAACCTTGATAGTGGAGTACAAAAGGCCAGAGGATAATAATCCACTCAAATATTATATAACCAAAGAAATACTAGCCTTAATACGTTCTTGGTTCTTAGTAAGACACCATCTACAAAATCATTTCTGTTCACCTATGTATAGTGTACTAGTAGCAGGTTTGTTTGCCTCTTTTAATACCTGCTGCACATCCTCAAAACAAGTGCCTAAAAGGTATTACAACTCTATCATTCAGGCAGGTAGTTTAAGTCCATAGGTTTACAAGTTCATAGGTAAGTACTAGGCCATTTGTCTGCAGACTATTTCAAGCCCAGCCAAGAAAGCCTAGTCAAAAGTTCCCTTTTGCCTTGGGGAGCCATATTCAAAAGTTCCCTCAAGACAGAACAGGGGAGAATAAGAGGCTGCCCATCATTTCTCTCAGCCTCTTATTGCAAAAAATCTGGACAAAGCCTGACAGAATGGGTGGTGGGGCAAAGGCACAAAAATAGGGAGTGATTTTAAATACTGCTTTTATAAACTTAGATAGCTGCTTGAATAATAAGATTTGTCTTAGCATGCATTTTTCTGATGGGTATGAAGTCTGAAACACAAATGTATATTATTATTGAGTGACTTCACTCCTCAGATCATCCCAGTAATTTGTCAGAAAATCATAAATTTAATGAAGAACAGACCAAAAATATGAGGCAAAAATCTGGAACTTCTGCAAAAATCTGGACGGTTGTGAGATACGCTGTCCATCCAATTATCTAGAAGGCAACAAGGGTGCTACACTGCTTGACATGTAATGGAATTTTGTTCCAGAGGTAAAGAATACACTGAAATATGAATCTATCATGCCTACATACCTTATTTATCTGCTGATGTTTCAAGTTCAGGTGTATCAAACAACCCCTGTCTTTTGTGAGTAGATCCAGTCTGTGAAGAAGCTTGTGATAATTGGCCCTGGCCATTTCCAAAAGAAGAGACAACCACAGTTTGCATGGCCAAGAAGAAAGTCACAATGAAGATCTTTGAAGAGATCTTCTTTCCAATCTATAGAATGACCCTGCATATCAACAGAAACAGTAGAAAGGCATGCAGGAACAATCAATCATGTCCAAGGAACTGAGAATACATCTGTTTTCCAGGCTTGTTTGCAAGGAGTCCTGAAGCAGAATTTTGCTATTTTCTTGTAAAAGGAGGTGAGTAGATCTGTCTAAGGTGTTCTCCACAGCAGGATCAAACCTTAGAAGACCCCCTGATTCAATTTCCATTTGTGAGGGCCTGTTCCTGGCCTGCTCAGTTGTCTGCAACTATTTTTTTTGCTCTGATGGAATGTAAGATGCCTGTACAGTGAGATTTTTCTGAATAAATATAGCCAGGCTACCATGGCTAATCTGAACATAGGGTACATGGAACTGCCCTCTGTAGTATTCGGGCTGGTAATGTGGTTGTTGTACTGTAGGGGCGCTGTGGGGAATTCAGCATGTACTGTTGGTTCTGTATTCTCTGGTAACTTGTTGGTTCTGTGTAGTAGATGACTTGCAGAAGTTGTGTGAAGAAGCATGGGTGCGCACCTGGAGGCTCTTAATAAAAAAAGGCCTTACAACTCCATAAACCGTGTGGTCTCCTTCCTTACCACGATATAACATATTGGCGACGAGAAGATGGGATGCCTCCGAGTCCGCGTAACCTGGTGAGCTGTAATTCATGTCGGATGCCTGCTGGAGTGATGTCGGGTTCCATGTTGGGGTCACTAGTTGCATACGACTGTCAGACACAGACCTGGGAGGAGTATTGTGAAGTGTTGGAACATTTTTGAGGCAAACCAGATAATGGGCGAGCCATATTGTTAAGCTCGGTGGGCAGTAAGACGTATAGTCTGATGAGGAACTTATTGAGTCCGGATAAACCGGGGGACAAATCGTTCACAGAGTTGACGAGTTTACTTCAGTCACATTATAACCCGGTGCAATAGTCCAGAGGTTCAAGTTAAATTCGAGGACTAGAATGGCTAATGAAACGGTAATGGAGTATGTCGCAGTGTTGAGGGAACTGGCACAACATTGTGATTATGGGGACAGACTGACCGAAATGCTACGAGATAGGCTCGTATGTGGCATTGCAGATGACCGCGATTGTTAGCGGAGCCTGACTTGTCATTTGAAAAGGCCTTGAAGTTGGCACAGGCCATAGAGACAGCGACTAAAGACATTCGTGATTTACAACAGAAAGCCACGGAAGGGTTGGAAGCAGGAGTGCGACCCACTGCCAGTGCATAAAGTGGTCATGGAGCATAATTCACAAGGAAGTCTGGTCAGTATGCTTGTTACAGGTGTGGAGGTGAACATTTGTCACGGAACTGTCGTTTTAACTGTAAAATGTCATGCTTGTGGGAAAAAGGGCCATGTAAAGAAAATGTGCGCTCAATGCCCTCTCGAGCAGCCGAAAAGGGGAGGAAAAAGCAGTATGATGGAAAGGAAGGAAACCGAAAAATAAACGGCAGTATGCACACCACATGCGTGCAGTTACAGATAAACCAACCAGGGAAGCCGAAGAAGTGTTCACAATGTTTAACGTGAAAGAGGCCAAGTGGGAAAGAGTTGATCCCATTAAAACCCAGTTGGACTTAAATGGTAAAATGGTGCAGTTTGAAGTTGATACGGGTGTAGTGTCACAGTTCTGTCAAAGGCTGAGTATGGGAAGTTATGGCCTAGAGAAGCTCGGAAGCTGCAGGACTGTTCAGTGACTTTGAAAACCTACACGGGTGAAATAGTTCCCACGTTGGGAATGGTGAAAATGAAGGTAAAATATAAAGACCAAGTCAAAGAATTGCCAGTCATGGTGGTAGCAGGTAAGGGACCAAACCTGCTGGGCCGGGTGTGGTTAAAGGAGCTAAACATGGACTGTCTTCAGCTCCATAAGGTAGAACAGCCGGGCCTGACCTTGCAAGAGGTGCTAGAGAATAATGAAGAAGTATTCAAAGAGGAACTGGGGACCTGGAGGGGTCCACCAGCAAAGATACACGTTAAAGAGAACGTAACGCCAAGATTTTACAAACCCCGTCCTGTACCATATGCGATGAAGAAGAAAGTTGAGTTTGAGTTAGAGAGACTCACTAAGCAAGGTATAATTGAGCCAGTAAAGTTTGAATGGGCGCACCAATTGTTCCAGTATTAAAGCCAGATGGTAATATGTGGTGACTACAAGTTAACAGTGAACCAAGTCTCGAAGCTAGAGCAGTATCCCTTGCCAAAGGTGGAGGATGTGTTTGAAAAGTTATCGGGAGGTGAAAGGTTTAGTAAACTGGACCTCAGTCAGGCATATCAACAAGTAGTGCTGGAAGAAAGGTCAAAGACGTATGTTACCCTGAACACACACAAAGGTTTGTTCCAAGTCAATCGTTTACCTTTTGGGGTTTCCTCGAGTCCAGCTATTTTCCAGAGAATAATGGAGGGACTGGTGGCAGGGATTCCAAAGGTGGCTGTGTATTTAGACGATATCCTGTTGACGGGAAGGAACATTCGAGAGCATCTGGAGACGCTGAATGAGGTGCTGAGTGAGGCAGGTCTACGGGTGAAGAGGAGTAAATGTGCTTTCATGGAAGCGGAGAATTCCTGGGCTACAAGGTGGATGCATCAGGCCTACACCCCTGCCAAATAAAGTGGAAGCCATTCAACAGGCACCAGCACCCACAAATGTTACAGAACTGAAAGCCTATTTAGGCTTACTCAACTATTATAACAGGTTCCTGCCGAATCTGTCAACCCTGTTAGCTCCTTTACATAAGTTATTAAGGAAGGAGGCTCAGTGGTCGTGGCAAGAGGAACAGGACAGAGCATTTGAACAGTCAAAGGAACTAATGCAATCTTCAGAGGTTTTGGTGCACTACGATAGTCACAAGGACTTAATTTTGTCATGTGATGCCTCACCCTATGGATTAGGGGCTGTGTTGGCACACCGGATGCCAGATGGACAAGAGAGACCCATTGGGTTCATGTCACGAACTTTGACACAAGCAGAGTCAAACTATTCCCAGATAGATAAAGAGGGTTTAGCTGTGATGTTTGGAATCAAGTGATTTCACAAGTACCTCTATGGGAGGAAGTTTACTATTTACACTGATCATAAGCCTTTGTTGTCCTTATTCAACGAGATGAAAGCAGTACCGCAGATGGTTTCTCCTCGCATTCAGAGATGGGCTGTAACGTTGAGAGCTTATGAATACGAGATTGTTTATAAGCCTGGAAAACACCATAGTAATGCAGATGCACTAAGTAGATTGCCGATGCCAGGGCATATCCAAGAAGAGGAAGTGGAGGACCGAGTTTTGATGATGGAAGACATAACATTGGTGTCTGCTAAAGAACTGAGAGTTTGGACACACAAAGACCCGGTGCTTGCTAGAGTGTTTCAGTGGGTCCAGCAAGGCTGGCCAGTCCAACAAACAGATCCAGTTTTTCGACCGTAATAGGTGAGAAAAACAGAGCTGAGTGTACAAGATGGATGTGTCTTGTGGGGGGCAAGAGTGATAATTCCGTCCCCAGGAAGAAGGGCACTTTTACAGCAATTACACCAAGGTCATGTGGGCATTACCCGAATGAAGGCCTTAGCCCAAAGTTATTTTTGGTGGCCCAAGTTGGACCACGAGATTGAAGTCGTTGTGAATGAGTGTAAAACATGTCAACAACATTGGCGGCGCCACTACATCCATGGGAGTGGCCGAGCAGACCTTGGCAGAGACTTCATATAGACTATGCAGGACCATTCATGGGGGCCATGTTTTTGATAATCATGGATGCTCATTCGAAATGGATGGATGCATATCAAGTTAAGACACCCACTTCTCTCGTTACCATTGAATGCTTGAGGAGGAGTTTCAGTAGTCAAGGACTGCCAGAGACTATTGTATCCGATAATGCTTCATGTTTCACGAGTGAAGAGTTCAAGGGTTTTCTGAGAAAAAATGGTATCGTACATATTACATCAGCGCCTTACCATGCAGCTACAAATGGTTGTGCTGAAAGAGCTGTTCAGACTTTTAAAGCCATGATGAAAAAGTCTGGGGAAGGAAGTTTAGCAGCAAAAGTATCAAGGGTGTTATTCAACTACCGTATTACACCACAATCTACCACGGGTTTGTCACCTGCCGAGATGTTGCAAGGACGTAGATTGAGATCCACGTTGGATCTAGTGTATCCAAATGTCCGAGCTAAGGTGGAGGGGACCCAGTGGAGGCAAAAAGAATGTCATGATAGACGACGGAAGAAGCGAGTTTTCTGGAAGGAGATGCAGTGATGAATTTCAGTTATGGGCCTAAGTGGATTCCAGGGTTCATTGTCAAGAGTACAGGTCCATTATCGTACCAGGTGAGGTTGAATGGAGATTTCGTAGTGAGGAGACATGTAGACCAAATTCTACGGAGCGAACAGAAGAAAGATGCCATGGAACTGCTGGCCTCGGAACTACCGTTAAGTTCGGAACCAGGGCTCGCAGTGGCAGGAGGATCACCAATCGAGGGAGACCGCCAGAACATGGAAGGAGAGGTTTCTAAGGATCCAACCGTTCCAGGGAAGGACACACCGATACCTGAAGTGGTAACAGTGACACCGGAGTCACCTAAGGTGGTACCACTGCGCCGTTCTAAGCGTGTGCTGGTTAAACCTAGTTACTTGAAGGACTATCAATGTTAACAAAAGTGCATGTATAGATTACCAGCCTAAAAAAAAATAGTAGAGTGTATGGTAACCAGTTAATAACTAGCCTGTTATTTACAAGTAAGTGATTAAATGTATTATGGAACTTGTTTCCTAGTTTTGCTTATGTAAGACAGTATGTCTTAGCTTAAAAGGGGAGGAATGTAGTATTCGGGCTGGTAATGTGGTTGTTGTACTGTAGGGGCTGTGGGAATTCAGCATGTACTGTTGGTTCTGTATTCTCTGGTAACTTGTTGGTTCTGTGTAGTAGATGACTTGCAGAAGTTGTGTGAAGAAGCATGGGTGCGCACCTGGAGGCTCTTAATAAAGAAAGGCCTTACAACTCCATAAACCGTGTGGTCTCCTTCCTTACCACGATATAACACCCTCCCTCCCCATTTGTTTATAGACCGCATCACTGTGGCATTGCCTGCAATCAGTTACAGTTGTCGTAGGGATCAGAGATAAATGAGTGAGTTAAGTGAGTGCATTTATAACTGTCAACATCCCTTTTATATGTATATGTTTTAGACTGTCTTTTTTGTTCCTAAAATCCTGCATTATTACTCCCAAAGACAAAACAAAGCTCCCCAGGTAAAGTCAGAGGCATCTATTGTTACAGACTGTATTGAAGCTGGACAAAAGAGGGGAGACCTGAAATCAGATAAAACTGGTATCTCTCCCAAAGCAGTTCCCTTTTAACAAATCCAAAAACTGGAATGTGAAATGTTAACAGGTGTTGGTGTTGGAAACATACAGAATTTAGGTACCACTGAATCTCTCTGTTGTGGAAACAAGATATAGTAATCATAAAATTCATATATGATTTGAATCCCAGTATCCTGAGAAATTCACTTAAAGTCATGAAATGAGTAAAAAAAAACAGATCTAGATATAGATCTACTTTTTCATATGGAGGAGCAGTTCCTAAAATAAAGTACAGAAGAGACACTCTAGGAATAAAATCTTGTGGGAAGGAGTCAAACAAGACTTTTGAATGTTCTGGAAACCCAGAATGCAAAAAAGATCTTAGCTAATGAGTTATTTATTTATTTGTGTATTCATTTATGTACTATGTATTTATTTATTTACTTATTTATTTATTTATTGACATTAGATTACCAGGAAGGCTTGATTGGGTAGGTGCCCATTCTCACTAGAGACCCAGGAAGAAAGGCTCTAAACTATTGAAAAAAACATTTTAAGAGCAATAATTTTACAATCTTCAAAATAATGTAAATGCATCTGCAGATTAACTATCATTTTGTAAAATTAGTCCGCTTCAACAATTTATTGCCCATCCGATCGTATTCCATAGAGCCAGAATACAAAGTGCCCACCCCTTCCAATCTATCTTGCTCTTTTAAAATTAGGAGCTGTCCACTTAGATAGCTAAATATTAAGTTATTCCCTTTCATATCTTTAATGCACACTGTATCTCTTGGAATATCAACGCATTTTTCCATCTTACCTTTAAAATCTACAACATCTACTCTAGGACCACCAATTATTGGAGAGCCCACATTCTACCTCTCAGTAGTCATCTTGGGATTGGTGCTTCTGTTTTGCTTCTGGTTAGAAGGGGCATAGGGATATTATTTCCTGGAGACTGATGATCACCGGAAAGCCTAATAGCTGCTTCATAGATGCCAGCTTGAAATGTGTGCTTATATTTTGTTCCTGGTAAGAGAAAGAGAAAAGTGCATTAATTTCTGACTGTTTCTGATTGGACAGTGAGGGTCTGGGTTTGACATTCCTGATTGGTCTGGCTGCTATTTAACGCATATACTAGGAAAAGGCTACAACAAGCCTACCGGCCCTTGCATCATCTGGGACAAGAATGTTGATCACCAAAGACCCAGTGGCCTGCTTTTCATCTTGGAATTGGTGTTACTGTTTTGCTTCTGGTGAGCAAAGAAGCAAAGGGGCATTGTATCTCAGCAGTGTGAAGCTGTGTTGAGACCAGCACTAGTAGAAGTCAGATAGTAGCCATTCAGGATAATCCGCTCTTTTCATCATTCATGACAAGCTAATTATTTCTTTTCAATAAGTTCTTCTTTATTTGCTCCTGTCTAAACTAACTTCAGAATATCTCCTTAAATAATTCATCCAAAAATCATAAAGGTCTACTTATTACTTTCCCCTTAAGTGATTAGCAGTGCCCTATATAGACGCAGACACCATGAGTTGACATTTTTCCTGTAAAAGAACCCTGAATGTTCACCAATTCCTTGTTGCACACAGGGCAACTAGTTTGCAGTGACAAACACTGCTCCCATGTAAACAATGAAAAGGGTCTGCTGCCATGAATATGAACTCTCCCACTACCTCCATTACCAACTTGGTGGAAATGGGCATCTTAAGGCAATATAGAAATTGTCTCATGTTTACTGACAACCATTTAATTCTCAAGCAAACTGATATGGTATGTTAGAGATGTATTTACACAATGTCAGTGCATAAAAGCAGTCCTAACATTAATCAGGTTGTCAGTAGTACATACCCTACACCCATCAAGCACAATTCAAAGCAGACACATAGACCTACATATGCTGAAGCACTTAAATGTAACCTTTCTAAACCCCAAAAACCTCCTAGATGAAGTACACATAAAAATACCTCAAATGCACTCTTTCAAAACAATTACCCACATCAACACATACAGCCACATCGCTAGGATCCTCTACATCTAAGTCCATAAGAAAAGTCACCACACAATCCAACATTCTGATCATTGAAGAATGTATTGTGAGACACACTCTGATGTCCCTCTCACCAGGCTGAGTTAGGAGAAAGTCACGATCAGTTGCTTATCAGGAGCCAGGAGATGCCACATTATGCATGCACTCAGGTTATAGGACCACAAATACCAGTATGACTCAGTCAAAGTCCATGTGTGTGTGTAAATGACTTGAGATGTACCTCCCTAGACTTTATGAAGCAAGATATCAAGGAGTTCTTGGAATATGTGTCCCATGCTAGTATGAGCCTAGCATTGAGCAGCATTTGCATTCTACAAGAATGATGCCACAATATGAACAGAAGGTGACTGACTTTAATAATTGGCTTACTTTCTAGTATCATTCTAAGGGGGTGCAATATCTGTCAGCATGGAAAGCAATGGTCAACAGCCCACACTGCTTTGCTGGGGATGATAAGCACCTCTCTGCTCTAGGCTTTCGAATATTAGCTAAAACATTGTCCTCCCCCATAGTGACTTTGTTAGGCAATGACAAATTAAAAGTACTTCTGACATAGCAAATCAATTGAAAACCAAAAATAAAAATGTAAAGGCATTACTTCTCAGTGCTAAAAGTCTAAACAAAAAACTCCAGTGTCAACAAGCTCTCCTAACCCTAGAGAATGCTGATATCTGTTCCGTCACTGAGACATGATTTAAAGCCATGGAGAGTACACCAGCAGAGCAAGGCTATACTGCCTTCCAGACATATAGATCAGCTACTATACAGACAGGGATAAAAGGTGGAGGTGTCTTGACTTACATCAAAAATAAATATACCTCAAGACTGGTCAAACAGAACAATACATTTCAGCTTGTCCATGTTCAAATCACCACAGACAAAATCCCATACCACTTCCTTGTGAGATATAGGTCTCCCTCTTATGACCCAGGAAACCCATAACATGCATTTAAACTTATAGGAAACACTCACCATCCAGTCCAATACCATATTTGTGGGCAACTTTAATTACCCCACCATTAACTGAGAGTCATAAACAACATCAAACATACATGCACAGAGATTTCTGGATTTTGTAACAACAAACTCCCTGAGATTGTCAATACACTAACCAGGGGTGCAAACATACTGGATCTGATCCAAACTATTATGGGAGAGTTCTGCACACCACCTAGTTTAATGTCTTATATGGTAAGGACAGACGACAACATGGTGTCCTTTGAAGTAGAAATAAAACTGGGAACCCCAGTTAATCTTGGAATATACAGGAACTACTCTCATTTTAATGTCCTATTATTAAGTGATAACCTGGCAAAATTTCAAGCCCCCATACACCCTGTGAACCCTGCTGCCTACGCAGAACTGTTCACAGAAATCCTATGTAAGCATGTTAATAGCTGCATAGAGGCAGTTGTATCCACCAGGAAAAAGTACAGAACTAACTCAAAAAAATGAGCCACACTGATGGAATCACAACATCAGTAAATTGCATAACAGAAGGAAGAAAATCATGGCAATAATTAGGAGGTGCAAGACTCAGCAGAATAAAAACACTCTCATCAAACTAAACAACCAAGTCAGAGGACAAATAAAGTCTATCAAAGCCACATTTGAGGCAACTTTGGCCTCCCAATGCAAGAACAACCACAAGGCATTCTTTAGCTATGTCCACAACCTCAAAGGCAATACTCGATTGTGTCAGAGATAATTGTTAATGGAGCCGTCTATGCTGAGCCAGAATATATAACAAACCTACTGGCCAACAAATTCTGCTGCAACTTTCCCCTTCTTTCCCCTTTGACCATCCCTCAGGAAATAACATCAAATATAACTCCCCTGGTATCACTAGGGAGCAGGTCCTTAATGCTCTCTCTAAGGCTAAGAACACTGTATCAATGGGTCAAGAAAATATCCCAGGATGCCATCTGCATATCATGAAACATGACCTGTCAGACCTTCTGGAATTGCTATTTAACTAGTCTCCAAACAGGCCTTGTGAATGGATAGTCATACTTCTGCACAAAGATGGGCTATCTACAGACCCTAGAAACTACAGAGCTATAAGTCTCACTAGTCTAATATGCAAATCTATGGACTTATCATGGAAATGATCAATAATGACACAGGAAACCTCCAGACACTGAACCCAATCCAGTTTGGTTTCATCAAGGGCAGGTCATGCCTACTCAACCTGGTGGAGTTTTTTGAGAAGGTCTAAAAATGAATGGGTGAGGTAAAAATGGTTCACACTTCCTACCTTGACCTGGCCAAGGCATTTGACACAATACTCCACTCAGGGATTGTTGACAAACTTAAGAAGTTAGGTATAAAAACTTATGTATCATAGTGGATAGCCAGCTGGCACTCAGACATGACCCTGGAAGTTAAAATTGGGAAGTCCACCTCTACTAAGAGGCCAGACATAAGTGGGGTCCCTCGGGGATTGGTACTGGGGCTGCTCCTTTTTTCCATTTACTTCCCTGAAGTAAAGGCCAATGTTAGTGTCCTCTGAATGACTAAATCTGCAGATGATTGCAAATTAGGGGCAGTCATAGAATCTCCACCAAAACAAATGCCGTCCAGGAAGAGCTGACACAGACAAATAACTGGTGTCAGATCCATGGACTAAAGCTAAATGCAAATAAATGCATAATACTATCCTTCAGGTAGTCTTCCACCCCATGGTAGCTATCATATTTACAACACATCTCGAAGAGTTAACCCAGTAGGCAGGGACTTGGGAACACATATAGACAGTAATCTTTCCTTTGACCTTCACGTGTCTACAGTAGTGAGGAAATCATTCTATGTTGTTGTTAGAAAAATATATATATTCACATATGTGCTGCCCAGAAAATATATTTACATACAAATATATATTTACATATATGCTGCTTAGGAAAATGTGTATTCAAACATTCAGATATATATAAGTTGTGTGGTCAGATATATAGAGAAATGTGTGCTTTAGACAGGAATAAATGTGCCCAAATCCATATGAAGAGCAAAGGTTGAAAAATAGTAATGCATTTAATTCTGTTTTACTAGAATAATAGTAGAAATAAACTCGCATATTATTGCTTGAAGCATAAGCTGCAGTGTGATTAGAAACTTGGCCTTGGTAGCTCGGCTGGCTCATTTCTGTCAGTAAAGATTATTTTGCAAAGTTAGAAAATAATGAATCTGTGTGCATGTGTATCTTTTCCTGCTTCCACCAGAAGAATGGCACTATCAGAGATAGTGTCCAGCTGGAAAGGGACAAAGAAATGTATTAAAGAGAACATTCATCCATTGTATTCGAGCTAATCTAAGAGCCTTGGATTGGCTACATCCTCGGAAGGACATTGTGATTGACCAGGTGCTTTGCAAGGCTGTAATATTCTCATGGGAAAAGATTTTGAAAAGCACTATCTCAGCACTTTTCATAAGTTACTATGATGTAAAGACCCTGTCACTGACCACGTCAGTGAGGTGGGCAAAAGCTGATTGTAAATGATATAAAATGGCAAACACTGCACAAATAAAGTTAGACAAAATTCTGTACAAGTTTGTGTATGGTTTTGCCTCCTAATGTACATTAGAGTATAAGATACTTGAGTTCTCCTGCATTACTGTTTGTTATTGACTGACATTGTTTTGAATGCCAGATGATTTTTACAGTCTGACTCTAACAAATTTATTTAACATTTTGGTCCTAATCGTGCGAATTCCCTTGGTAAGCTGCAGGTCACAGAGTGCATGAGTGGTGATAAATCTGCAGGAGAAGCTGCCGAAAAAATGGTTCTTCTTAAAGTGAAAAGACCTCCGACTGAATTGTTGTGTGTAAAGAGGCTGTCCACTTTCTGATCTGTGGCTGAAAAGCGGAAGACTGGGCCCCAAGGAAAAAGACAGTCAAAGCAGGAGGCTCAGGTAAGAAGAATTTCCCTCTTTGTCTTTGTTTTAGATCAGGGACCAGGTTACACTGTGCTATTGCTAAGGTTTGTGATAGCAGGGAGAGAGAGTCAGTATTGTATCTTGAGTCATAGATCAGGGAATAACAAAGCAAAGTAAACAGTCATTCTAGACACTACTGTGGATATGGGGAAATAAGATACCACGTGGTACAAGAGAAGGGTTACGTAACAGTCTTTTTAAGACATGGGAAATCAGTGCACTAAGAGATCACGAGATCCGCCCTAACGGATAATGTGAAGCATATGCAATTGCAGTAAGCAGATAATGTGAGATATTTTGCAAAATGTGTTAACAACTATAAATTTGATAGTAAACTAGATAAACTTTCACTAGTTAAACTCCTTAAACAAGCTTTAATCTGATGCAGGCGTCAGGCAAGAAAAACAGCACCAACTAGGCATACCTCAAGCACATAGGTGGATTGAGGAAGCAAATTGTAAAAAAAAAAACAGAAGCTTAAAAAATTCTGAAACATTTTTAGACAACAGAGTGAAAGGTCTAACAGACAGAATCTCTAAAAAATGAAAACTTAGAGCAGACTGGACTTGCATTAATTAATGCATACAACAGGAAAATGAGACAGTAGATGGATATTATGCTAGATCATTAAAATGCTTAAAACAACAATTAAAAAATACATTTTTAAAAGGTTGCATTGCCTCTGTTAGTAGTTTTATTACAAGGCATATGATAAATCACTGAACAAGCAGGCTGTAAGCCTTACTTGAGTATGCTAGACGTACTGAAAGACACTTTAATAGTAAAAAGAAAAAAAGGCACAAGTCTTCACTGCTGAAGACGGAGCTGAAGTATTTGTATTACAGTCAGGTAAAAAGGGCATCTAGCTAGGGACTATAAACAAAATAAGAAAGCAATGACAGAAGATAAAGGAGATGTGGACTGACTATATGATAGTGATAATAACCAAAAATCATCAGGAAAGGTTAATAAACAAAAGAAAATGTGAATGTAGTAGAGGGAATAGAAAGTACAAACAGATGTAGAGGATAAAATGAAAATAAAATTTTAGATTTAGCATTGTTGAGCCTGGAGCTCTACCTAGCAAATACAAAACCAGAAGTAACACTTCTGGTGGAGGAAAAAGGTCAAATTCCTGTGTGACTCAGGAGCGTCACGGACTTTGATACACCCCTCCAAGTTACCAAAACATTCTGAATCACCTGATTATATATTAGTAAAAGCAGCAAATGGACAGCTATACAGGGAACCACTTTTCCATAATATAGCAATAACTGACCCTGTTTCAGGTATGACTCAGAAAAGTAAAATTGTAGTTTCTGCAAAAATATCCAGTAAACTTACTGGGAAGAGACCTTGTGCAGATATTTGGCATAGCAGTAGTTCCTACCATGCAGGGTATGGAAGCACAAAGACAAGTGGATGCTCTTGTGGTGTGATCAGAGGGTGAAGCCTATTATTGGTACAGCCAGGACCTAGTTATGATTGGTCCAGGGGCAGTAACCAAAGAACTGATAAACGTAGCCATCAGTAAGGTACCCTCCCTTGACACTGATCAGCAGCACTTGTTACATTGTGCTCCATACTACTGTAGCACACCAGGACCTGATAAGGAATATAAGTAAAAATCCTGCTGACAAATTAATATTACAAACTTTATGCTGGGATACTGAGGGAAACAGTGTAGTAAACTGTTCATTACCTCAGGAGTTCATGAGATTGTATAAGTCCAATAGACTGCCACATGTCAGCTTGACAAAACAAAAGTGTTAAATGGGCAGACTTAGAAAAAAAGGTAACAAAATGGGAAAACAGACTGATTTAAAAATGTCAGGACAAGGGATATAAAAACAAAACTGAATTGGTTGACACAGACACATACAGCTGTACACTTGCAATCTAGTAAGGACAGCTGATTAGCATTTTATTAAAAGAAAAAGAAGAGGCCTTGTGTAAAATTCCAACAACTCTGTGGTCAACAGGCAAGTTAAATGTAGGGCTTATTCAAGCAGCAGGACCAGTTACAATTACCCCAAAGTCAGCTTTTAGACCACAGAAAAGACAATACATTTTGGAAAAGAATGCAAAAGTAAAAATTAAGCCTATAATAAGCAGTATTACTCAAAAAGAGTACTGGTAGAATCTCCTGATTCACCATGTGATACACCTATTTCCTGTTAAAAAGCAAACGGGGAATGGCAGATGGTACAAGATTTATAAGCTGTAAATAATGCAGTAATACCTAGAGCACCCACGGTGCCAGACCCACATACCTTGTTAAATGATTTAAAGCCACAACAAAAGTATTTTACTGTGGTAGATATAAGCAATGCTTTCTTTTCAATACCTATACGTCCTGATAGTCAATATTGGTTTGCATTTACATTTCAGGGTAAAAGGTATACATATACTCGACTACCACAGGGATATTGTGAGAGCCCAATAATATTTGCACAAAAAATGGCTAGCAACCTGGCAGGGTCTACCCACCAGAAAGTAGTCAAATTTTACTTTATGTAAATGACATCTTGCTAACAGCACCCAGCAGCAGTGCAGGGTGAATACAGTAGCATAGTTAAAATTTTTAGTAATACAAGGACACAAAGTAAACAAAAGTAAGTTACAACTTTGGGAAAAAAACACAGGTTAGATACCTGGGATATGTGATATTCAATAAAGGTAAAATACTAGATAAGGGGAAAGAAAAAGGAAAAAACAGCAATTTTGCAAGCACCCAAACCAACAACTAAAAAAGAAATAATGTCTTTTCTTAGGTACAACTAATTTTGTTGGAACTGGGTACCAAATTATTTTACAATGGAAAACAAAAGCAGAAATGGCTTTCTGCAGGGTGAAGCAGTTAATAGCTTCTTCATTAGTTTTAAGACTTCAAGTTATCACAAACGTTTTTTTAGACCATAGATTGTAAGCAATGGTACATGACATCAGTATTAAAGCAACAACATGGGGATAAGCAATGCCCCATAAGCTTACTATTCATCACAGTTAGACCCAGTGGTGCAACCTTTGCCTCACTGTGTACAAGCAGTAGTTGCAGCAGCAATGGCAGTGCAGGCTTCAGCCTCAGTGGTGTTATTCCACCCTCTCACATTGAGAATGCCTCATGCAGTTGCAATAATTCTGCTACAAGAAAAAGTTGCATACCTTTCTCCTGCTAGACATCTTTCATGTATGACCATACTGCTGAGTCAACCTCATATAAACAGTTAGCTTTACCTAGACAAGATCTTACAAATATGCCCTTGGATGATGCTGAGGTGACATATTACGTGGATGGCTCATGCAGAAGGGGTCCTACAGAGAAAAATCTGGTGGGGTATGCAGTAGTTACAGACACTAAAAATCTAGAAGCACAAACTTTGCCACACAACTTGTATGCTCAAGCAGCAGAACTGGTAGTTTTGACAGGAGCATGTATTTTAGTAAAAGGCAAAAAGTAAACATATATACTGATAATCAGTATGCTTTTCTACAGTGCATGTGTTTGCACAACAATAAAGAAAATAGAGGGATGATTACATCCAGTGAAAACCTATTAATCATGCAATTTATTTTGGAGCTATTAGAATCTATTCAGTTGCCTACCAAAGTAGCTATTTGTAAATGTGTAGCTCATACAAAACAACAGGATAAGATTTCAAAGGTAATGCACGAGCTGATGCAGCTGCAAAGCAAGCAGCCTCAGACTCAGAAACTTTATTTTTAAATGAAAAATTACAACCCTTTGAGATTTTAGATTTAGACATGTTAAAAACAATGCAAATGCTTACTACAAAAGCAGAAAAACAAAACTGGGTAAAACAAGGTGCAATTTTTGAGAATGGACTGTACATTTCCAAAGGAAAAAAAAAAAACAATATTACCGTCTAATTTATTTAGATATGCAGCTTTGTTGAGCCATGGGCAGAGCCATGTCTCAACAGGGGGGATGGTACAGTTAGTAAATAAAATATTCCAAACATATGGATACATAAATTATACAATAAAATTTTGTGCAGCTTGTCATACTTGTAACAAGCACCATGCACAAGGAGCATTTAAAAACAAGCAAGCGAGTTTCCCTACACCACCATATCCATTCCATACTATTTGTATGGACTTCATAGAGTTGAATAAATGTGAAGGAAAGAAATACTGTTTAGTGATCATAGATATGTTTTCAAAATGGGTAGAAGCTTTTCCAACCAGGAATCCAAATGCAGCAACAGTGGCAAAGGCCCTAGTAAAGGAAATAATTCCTAGATTTGGCATACCGCAAAGAATCTATAGTGGCAATGGGACACATTTTGTCAATCAGACAATTCAACAACTTGGGAGATTTTTGGGATTTCCTTAAGGAATCACTGTGCTTACCACCCACAGTCAGCAGGACTGGTGGAGAGGTACAATGGGATTTTAAAAACAAGTTAAGGAAGTTGATGAGTGAGACTCAGAAGAATTGGATTTGCTGTTTACCTCTAGCATTGCTGAGCATGAAAACAGTAACAAATGTAAAGGGTTTGATCCCCTTTGAAGTAGTACTTGGAAGGGCATATTATGTGCCTCAGTAAAAAGCTCTCATGCCTGCAGAGCTGGAGGCTGACAGTTCACTAGCTAATTATATAAAGAAACTGTTAATAAATAAATCTGTTTTGCAGTTTAACTCTTTTTCAGACAAAAGAATTTTCAGCTGAATAAGAACTTTGTGACTGATACACAAGGGCAAAATGGCCAAGAGTAAAGCAAACAAAAAAGCAGAGCAACCCAAGAACTATTGCATAATTATTTTGTTAACTGTGCATTTGTTGACTATAAGTGTGACAATTTTTCTTATTGTGGTTTTTCCTGCACTCAACCACACAAGTGAAAGTGAGAAGACGTGATGAACTGTTTATAGACTGGCATCCAAACTTTAACACATACCTGACCATGAAGCTTGTGCATACAGAAACTATGCACATTTCAAATTGCTGGGTTTGTACAGCTATACCAACAGCATATAAAAGACTGTAATGTCCACTGTCCCTCTGGGGATAAAATGAGACTTTGGACAGTTTTTATACAGAAACTCTGAGATCACAGGACAAAATTGCTTTATTTTACCTGTCACACAAAAAGGAGTTGTATGTTTCTACAAAGTAATACCCTCCAGGTGGGCTGGAGTAATGGTAATATAACAATGTCTTATAAATGTTACATTAAAGTCAAAAGTGAGGGTACTGTTTGTGATACTAACCATGATTCATATCTGAGTTCAATGAAAACTACATTAAATGCAGTATGTGACAATCCAGTCTTAACTAAGCAATTGTCTATTAAGAATAGAAAAATGTTTCATGCAGGGATAACACGTATTAGTACCAAAGTAATGATTTTATTTGTGGGAAAAAGGCATATAAATGGTTACCTGAGAATTGGTCCGGCAGTTGTTTTTGGGTTATCTGGTTTCAGCAATAAGACATACTGCAGAATTACCTTTGGGTAAGATAAGGAAAACAGCTCGAGAATCTGAAGGTCCAGTGAAAAAAAAACCTGTGAATCCAGTTGGTAAAATCGAAGCTGGTTGAAAAGGCCATAATTCAGTGAAAGACAAAAGTAAATTGACTCATATGAACTTGGGCAACAGTGTTATATCCAGGGCAGGAATACCACCAGCCTATGGAGCAGTCAAATCGATCTGGGAGCTGAGAAAGCTGTCAAGAAGTCATGAGCAATGCAACTGTTTCCACCCTAGAATTGGTGACTAATGAACTGAATGCAATAAAACTGTTGTGCTACAAAATCGAATGGCTCTTTACTTCACCCTAGCGGCAAGAGGTGGTACACGAAGAAAATGCTGTGCGTACATTCCAGACAACCAACATGAAATCAATGACCACCTAGAGGTAATTCAGCAAGTATCAGCAATGACTAAACCAGGCCCAAACCCACTGACGGACTTTTTCCAGAATCTGTTTGGGGGGGTGGGGTTCCATCCTATTAAACATTTAATTGCTATTTGTGTGGGTATACTCCTAATAGGAGCATGTGTTTACTGTGAAATTCCCTGCATGAAAAGATTAATCAAAAATTTGTTGATATATCTGCTCCTGAAACTCTTTACCAAAGTGTTGAAATTAAAAGATTAATTTCAAATGATGCTTTTCTGAAATATAAAACCAATGACTAACTTAGCTGAAAGTCCTTGAAAGGAAAAGGCTAAGGAATGAAATGATACTGTTTATGTTTCAAATAGAATGAAATGCATTAACAGGAGGGAGAATGTTAGAAAAATATATATATTCACATATGTGCTGCCCAGAAAATATATTTACATACATGCCTAGGAAAATATATATTTACATATATGCTGCTTAGGAAAATGTGTATTCAAACATTCAGATATATATAAGTTGTGTGGTCAGATATATAGAGAAATGTGTGCTTTAGACAGGAATAAATGTGCCCAAATCCATATGAAGAGCAAAGGTTGAAAAATAGTAATGCATTTAATTCTGTTTTACTAGAATAATAGTAGAAATAAACTCGCATATTATTGCTTGAAGCATAAGCTGCAGTGTGATTAGAAACTTGGCCTTGGTAGCTCGGCTGGCTCATTTCTGTCAGTAAAGATTATTTTGCAAAGTTAGAAAATAATGAATCTGTGTGCATGTGTATCTTTTCCTGCTTCCACCAGAAGAATGGCACTATCAGAGATAGTGTCCAGCTGGAAAGGGACAAAGAAATGTATTAAAGAGAACATTCATCCATTGTATTCGAGCTAATCTAAGAGCCTTGGATTGGCTACATCCTCGGAAGGACATTGTGATTGACCAGGTGCTTTGCAAGGCTGTAATATTCTCATGGGAAAAAGATTTTTGAAAAGCACTATCTCAGCACTTTTTCATAAGTTACTATGATGTAAAGACCCTGTCACTGACCACGTCAGTGAGGTGGGCAAAAGCTGATTGTAAATGATATAAAATGGCAAACACTGCACAAATAAAGTTAGACAAAATTCTGTACAAGTTTGTGTATGGTTTTTTGCCTCCTAATGTACATTAGAGTATAAGATACTTGAGTTCTCCTGCATTACTGTTTGTTATTGACTGACATTGTTTTTGAATGCCAGATGATTTTTACAGTCTGACTCTAACAAATTTATTTAACAGTTGTGCAACTTATAAATAAATGTGTGGTATCTAGGTCCAAGGAAGTCCTAGTTCCACTGTATTCAGCAGTCATCAGACCTATCATTGAGTACAATGTCCACTTTGATATGCACCTAACAAGGCATATCCAACAATTGGAATGTCCACATCGGTTCCTCACTAAAAGAATACAGGGTGTAAGTAACATGTCATATACAGACTACCTAGAGGCCCTATCCCTGTAGTTTGTCTCCTACAGGCTGTTGAGCAGAGCTCTATGTCTGTCATACAAGGCATTGTCACTCCACCCTGATGGACCTCCCGCATATCTGAAAAACAAACAGCACCCAAATTAAACCTTACTTGTGATACAAATAGGACCTACTGGAGAGACAGGTATGTATCCCAGAGATTACACCTTCTCTGGAACATACTCCTCACCCATGTGAAACAGAGTTCCTCCCTAACCCAATTCCAGTGTAATTTGGGCAATGGGATGGAAAACAGGAAATTCATCCTTGGTTTGGCACTTATGTCTCTAATGGACACAGGCAGTCGGTAAATGGTTCATCTCCCAGGCCCCTTGCTTGTAAATGTTTTATCTCCCAATCCCCTGCTTACACTTATCAAGGGTACCATAACTTGTCAGAGATTTGGGATGCATGGCTAGGCTTTAAATGTCCCTTGTGATCATTAGCCTATTAAACACCTATGAAATGATGAACCTATAATGTAAAAACAGTGGTTAAGAATAGTCACAACTTATATGACAATGATTTATTATTTACAGTTATTGTATCCAGTTTATAGATAAATTAAAGGTAAATTAGTATAATACAAACAAGAATTGCAATATGAAGTGAGAGAACAAACAGGGTTATGGCATATGTATAAAGAGAATTAGGGGAGAGAAATGTATTGAAGTAAGGAAGTGAGTAAAGAAGGGACAGTAGGGATATGTAAGGTATGAATGTTCATAATTAGTACCTGTTCATATTTAGGGATGTAGTTTATCATGGGGTTGAGTAAGAACAGAGACTAGATTTTGGGTAGGAAGTCTATCAAAAATGGTTTTAAAGGACTTGGGGGAGGGGGTATTGACCTGATGGATACAGGTAAGGAGTTCCAGTTTTCCAGCCTTAGCAACATGATATGAGTACAAATTTTGCCCAGCAAATTTGGGAACTGAAAGGAGTTTTTGGTCATTAGATCTTAATGACCAGTTGGGAACATAATTGTGTAGAATGGTTCAAGACATTTAAAAAAAATCTACAAACATGAGCAAAGTCATCTAAATTAGGAAAATGTGAATGTCTTGCAGTCTGCAATAGAATATCACTAGGACTTGACACTCTGTGAACACTCTTGGAGGATGAATAATCCAAATGTAATGTAGACAATTGACAGAATGATCCAGGCACAAACAACTTACAAAAATTGAAATCCAATGTTATTGTAGTATGATTATAAGCACCCTTTAAATCTAGAGTTACCAGTATATTAAAAGGGAAATAAGTTGTAACAAGTTGTGAAGGAACAGCATTTTATAGTTTGGAACTTTCACAAATGGATGGAGAAACGAACACTCTAGGACTGACCTCCAGGAGGCTTCTTTCTTTGCTACCAGAAACATTGTTGAATACAAACATTTCCCTGTCAGAGAAAGAGGAACAAGCTCTATGAACTCTTAAGTCAGCAAATGCTGAATGACAGGAGGCAAAAAAGAACTCTGATCTTGGTGGATGAGGAGGAATCCCCTGAAAAGGAAAGAAGGTCTCCCACTGCCATCTGTACCCCTGATGAATCATTCTTAGAACCCATTTCTCAAAGATTATCTATTGCTAAAGAGATGAAGAGTCTGCTCATACAGCTTTTTTATAAAATGATCTTGACTTAGGAATGAAACCTTTTATATATTTAAAGAAGATCCGTTTCACTCCTTGAATCAATTTCACTCTTTTTTCACACTTTTTCAGGACAACAGCAGTAACGCGACCAAATCAATCCACCTCCCAAGGAGAGAGCTCAAATTTCTTTTTAGTATCCACAGATAAATCTTGAGAATGTAACTATGTAAGCAGTCTCATAACAAATCCAGTAGGTTCTGCTCTAGACTTTGGTTAGTTGAGACACAGAAGTAATATATGTATTCAGAGAAGATTTTTCCCTCAGAAGAAGGAAAAGTGGGAATAGTGCTCCTTGCATTTTCAAATAAAGCAAGCAAAAGCTTTTAGCATGTCAGCTTGACAATTAAGAATCCTAAAAATAAGTGTGGCAAGGAATACACTCCACAAATCTATCAAAGGTTTTCCCTTATCAGACGGGGAGGGATTAGAATTTACTAAAGGTTTAGCTGCAATAAGATTTGCCAAAGAAATCACTGCATGGTCATGTCTAAACAAAGGCAGGAGAAGGTAAATGCTTAACTTTCTGCTTTTTTAACAGGAATCTCCATAGAAGCAGACTGAATCCTGCCACAGACATCACCCTAGGGAACAGGCATCCCAGTGTAACCAACCAGAGAAGCATTCCCTGCTACTTCCTCTATGACCAACAGGACTGATTCTCCCATGCCTACCAAGGACACTCCAAGACCTACAGAGGACAAGTCTAACTCCTGGTTCATGGTGGCTGAAGGGACTACACCAGAGGAATCCAAGGTAGAAGATGAGTTGTTTTGAAGAACCAAAAATAGCCACTGCAGAATCATTCATATGTTTCAAACAAGTAGCCTGCTAATGAGTTAAAGGCTGTCAAAAAATGTTCTTCTTTTTATGGCCAGTGGAAGGAAGAGCCAATGAACTGATAAATTGCTCAAGAGTTAATGCAGAAAAGGAAGCCTGACATCCAGGTAAAACTGACAGCAGCAATTGATAAAAAAGTAACTATCAAAAAGGAAGTATTTTCTCCTCAAAAACGCAGTGACAAAAACCCCTGAACACAATTTATAAACATTTTCACACAAAAACTTATATTGAATGTTAAAATAACAAAGTTTACAGTAAAAGTTGTATAAGAACCACAGTCTTCCAAATGATAGAAAAGTTCACATGACACTCCAACAAAAAATAAATGTCTTAACATAAAACACACACAGTTTTGCACACAAATTACTGATTTAGTCATAAAATAAATTGTGAAAGTTTTGTGTCCCAAAGGAAGCTCCTCTGTTCAATAATGGTGACACACTATCCAGCTTTTGATCCTCAATAGCCCACAAAAGGAGTGCTTATATGCAACAGGAATGCTCACAAAGGCTTGGAACCTAAACTGCTGATTTTTTTCCAACTGTGTTTGAGGAGTCAATGGTCTGGAAATGTGGGAGGTGCTCTTAAACTTTGGAAGCTGTCTGGCTGTTATATTCTATACAGGATATGACCCATAAAGCTAATGCTACTGCAACAGAGATCAGCTGATGGACAAAAAAAAGTCTGTACATTCAAATGAACCAATCACATGTAACCTAAATTATGTAAGCAATAAAATTAAAACAGGTACTTCTAAACAGGCATCTGATTCATACACTAAGAGCCAAAGTTATTTTCTTTTTATAGCAGTATCACAGCTAGATATTTTATGTTTCATCTGGTACATGACCTTACATTTCAGAAGAGACGTATCAGACTTGTGTTTTTCTTTAAAATGCACTGCACTCTCTTCTAGACCTTTCTAATATTCTTCAGATACTGCAGAAACTTAAAAACAAATTACAGGATCATAGAATCATAGGAAGTTACTAGGCTAATGGCAGGGGCGGCTTGTGCTATAGGATTGCGGGACTGCAGGTGGGAGAGCCCTCCCACCTGTAAAATGGGTCCCCCACCTGTGTATAAAATAAAGTCCCCAGTTCTCCCACCGTCCCGTAGAAACATATAAAAATTAAAAAAAATATCTCGGACTCTGCGCATGCAGGCTTAGTTCCTGGCTGCTGTGTATTAGGCAGACCAGAACTCCAAGCACGCATGCTCAGGCATTCCTGAGTTCCAGACTGCTCAGTTAGGCAGTCCGGATAGGGAAGTGAGTTAACTCCACCCTTCCAACCCAGAGATCTGTGCGGTGGCGACCAGAAGGGTGTGTGTGTGTAAAATGCACCAGTTGCTTTATGGTAGTGGGCAGAGAATAAGGCTTGAACCCTGTACCTTGGGCCCAAGTGACAAAAGCCTGAATTCCCTACCCACCACCATTTCTAAAACATTTGCAGATTTATGCCTCATATTTGTTCAGTTCCTCATAAAATCTGTGGTTTCTGTATTTTTGTTACTTAAAACAGATGGTAATGCAGTGATAGCAGTGTTGCCTGACAGCTATGGGTTGTCTGGTTTGATTCTTGGCTGGGGTGTCTTCTGTTTGGAGTCTGCATGTTCTCCCTGTGTTTGTGTGGGTTTGCTCTGGTGTCTTCAGTGGATATTTGTCCCTATTATTTGGACTGTATTCCCCCATTATTGGCTTCATCCAAGTTTTTTTCTGCCAAGGTTGAGAGCTATGGTGATAACTTAACTCACTGAATATGTCTGGGGGCTGTATTCCCCCATTATTGGCTTTGTTCAGGTGTTTTGTGCTAAGATGTTGACAGCTATGGTGTGAACTGAATTCACTAAATGGTAGCCATTTAAGTTTCAGTCTTCCATTCTTTCATAAAAATAGATGATTTGATATAGTGGTATGTTGCTCTGGCTGTTTTGCACAGGGACCTGGGTTCAATACTTGGCAGTAAAATGGATGGTGGTAACACAGCATTTTATTCTAGAAACTTTCCAACATTATACAAGCAATGTTTAAAATGTGTCCCTGGTTTTTGGGCTTTTGCCCCCCGCCCCCACCAATACATTTTGGCTTTGTCCAGATTTCTTGTGCTGCAAAGTTCAGAGATGCAGCTGAGTGTCCAGTAGATTTTAAAAGGAGCTGAGAGCTGCAGGGGAACAAAAATTTAGTGCTGCTTATGCCAAGTCAGCATGTGTTGTAAATAGCACAACAGGTAGTGTACTTGCTTTTGATGCAGAAGGCTGTGGGTTCTATTCCCACAGTTGGTAGATCCATTGCTGATACTGTACTCTGGTGTGAAGAGGATGGATGCTACAGTCCTCTTTGGTGAAGATACTTAGTAAATATGAACCTGTTATCAGTTTGCCATCCATTCCCTATTGCAATATTACTAGCATTGTAATTTTTTTTAATGCAACATAAGCAATTTATTCCTCAAGGGCAACAGGCACTTTATTTGTAGATGAAACAATGACATATAAAGTTGTTTGCTAGCAGTAACCTCTTCATTAGTTAACAGATTTCTTTAATGTGGAATTATTTAGATGGCTTTTACTTCTTCAGAAATCGTGCATATTTACTGATACTGGGGGACTGTTGAAGTCTGAGTAGACTTTTATGATGGCAATATTCTGAATTGGGCAGTTCAACTGTACTGTACTGTACAAGGAACATAATTTAATACAGTCAGGAAGGTGTATCAAAGAGCATGTGTATGTTTCATGTTCAAGGGGCCTATGATTTGAAAACAGCCCAAAATAAATCTTTATCTGCCACTGGCAAAATGTATTTTCTTTGAATGTGGGTTTCAATGCTGTTTCAATGAATGTGAGTTTCAAGGGCAGAGAAGTTTTAATGCTAAGTCTATTTTCATTGTGAGACTGCATTGCTATGTTTAGTAGATATCTATTAGGGTTTATGCTTTAAAATATAAAATAAAACTTTCAAATGAAATCCATATCATCACAGAAGTAAAGCAGTATGCACATTACAGTGTTTATGGCAAATGGGGCAAAATAACCAAGGAATGGGACATTGGAATGGCTGCAGGGGGGACGCTCTATTCGACCATGATTTTGTGAGGGGGAGGCAGCAAACTCAGATAGCCCTGGCTGAACTATACCTCTCAACTGTCCAGAATTTTGCAGAATGAATAGATTTTTGCTTCTTATTTTTGGTTTGTTCCTCATAAAATTTGTGGTTTTCTGCCAAATCATTTAGGAATGAAGTCACTAAATAATGACAGACATTGAGTTTCAGACATCATAACCTTCAGAAAAATGCATGCTAAAGCAAAACCTGTTATTCTATCAACTGTCTTAAGTTTATACAAGAGCAATTTTTAGTACGGTTTGCATGTTTCCCCAATATATTTCACCTTGTCCAGATTTCCTGCATTAAGAAGTTGAGAGGTACGTGCAAATAAATCGCTTTATAGAATTAGGAATATCCAAACCTCTCAACTGTCCCCAATTTTGGCTCAAAATGTTGCTCTCCCCCTAATAATCCATCTGCAAAATGGCAATTTTAGAAGAAAATATGGAGGGTTTACAATTATAAATAACTGTAATGATATAGATTACTTTTATTTCAGAAATGCATGTAGATGATCTTATTTTGTCAGCTGCTCAATTTAACAGTACTAATTTTAAAAAGGTGTCCCTTCTTTGATAGGTTCCCAGCTGTATTGTGTGGCAATTTTATATTTTTGCATAACATTTTTGGTCTGTTTTTCATAAAATTGTGTTTTTCTGGCAAATTAGTAGCAAATCATTAAAGACTGAAGTTAGAAAATAATGGCAGACATTTGAGTTTCAGATTTCATACCTTCAAAAATTCATACTAATGCAAGACCTACTACTATTCTATTATCTTTCTAAGTTTATAAGATCAATATTTAAACATTGTCTTTATTTTTGGGCCTGTGTCCCACTTCTGTGTATGGCTTTGTCCAGATTTCTTGCTCTGAGGTTGAGAGATATGAGTGTCAGAGCCATCACCATCAGCCAGAGACATTTCAAACTGTGACCTACTTATTGCACCCCACTCCCCATTGTAGTGGCTTTGGATATGTCCAAGCAAGGCAAGGAGCAGTTATGCAGTGTAAGTGTGCAGAGTATTCCCTCATCCAAGGTAGACCACAAGTACAACCGTGGCTTTTCATCTGTCCTTGATTTTGCAGAATGTTCTGGTTTTCTGTCATATTTTTATACTGTTGATTTATGCTTCTTATTATTCAGAAAATGCATGCTGTTGCAGTGCCCTGTTGCTCTGCATTAAAGTAGCAATGCTTTAATGACCATCAGGTAAGCTTGTCGGAGATTGTAAGATGCAAGTAAGCTTTAATAAGCATACTGTTAAAGAATTACCAACATTGAAAGCCTTTTCATTGTTGCCATGCAGAGAATATTTACAAAACTAGATAACGTATAAGCCTTAGGTACTGAAATGCATATGACAGTATTTGAAATAAAGGACAGGATTACAGTATTTTCAGAAGCTCATTACATTTGTTGGAGACTTGCAGTTATCTTTGCAGGCTTTACCCAAAAACTAATCAGAATGTGTGGTCCATAACTTGTGCAGTAATCCTTTAAGCAATTTATCTTGAGCTTGTTTCTTGTTTGCTGTTCATTTTTTACTTTGATCATGTGTTCCCCATGAAACAAGTAGATAGTTGTTGTCAGGCAGCAGGTCTTTTTTGGATAAGAAACATTTTTACAAGTGGCGGTATCACTGAGATTGCTACTTTCAAAATGTTACTTGGTAATTTTATAAAGCTGAATATAAATTATAATTAGAACTGGAGTGCAAGGAGAAGTGGTTTGAGCTGAGTACTGCTTGTTTTATTTTATACTTGATTTTGACTGGCATTCCAGTAATGTATTTAAAAAGCAATTTATTTTTTCATGCCTCACAACCTTTGTGTTTCCATCAAGATATTAAGTAAGTTGTCATGTAGCCAATGTATTGAAATATTTTTCCTCTACACATCATTTTGTCTTGATTAGACTCTCGTAACGATGGTTTGGCACCCAGGGTAGCGTATTTAATTAAAGTTCCAGTTGTTGTGGTTTTGAGCATAACCACACCCCTTTCTAGTTGGCCACACCCCTTCCCATTGGCCACACCCATTCAGCTGTCTCCTGCAGCCCCCCTTTAATTTGAAGTCACCAGCCGCCACTGGCTAATGGCCCTAGGGCCCTTACAAACCCAGCAAAGTTCTACCCTTATTTCCCTGATCAGCACCTATTGCCCTTGTCCAAGAGGGATACAGGTGGAACTCCTGGGATGAATTTACAGTTACCCATCCAATCGTTCAAATTGCGTTTGAAGAGGGCCAATGAGGTGCTCTGTTTGACATGAAGTGGGAGTCTGTTCCAAAGGTGTGGTAACCTCTGGGAGACAAATCTGTCCCTCCAGAAGGTTCTATTAATGTCACATACCAGGTTAAGGTCTTTAGAGCAAGTAACCCATGTACCATTTGACTTGTGGATGTGCAGCATTCCCGATAAAGCAGGGTCAGAGACTGCCTTATATGCAAGGCAGAGATAGTCTCTGAGCAGTCTGCATGAAACAGAATAAAGTGACAGTGAGTTCAGCTGATCCACATAGGACAGATGCTAAAGACCTTGAATTTTTCTTGTGAGGAACCTTTATGCAAAATATCTACCACACTGACAGAGCCAAATCAATACAATCCTAAAGACTGCCTACCTTACCAAATGCTTTTTGACCTAGTGTTAGGACAACCAGGTTCTAATGATGTCCGAACAATAGGACAAAAGTGCTTAACCTGTTTTATCTCTTTTTGTACAGTTTTGTGTAGTTTTCGTTGTTGATCTAAAATGTATAATCTAGCCAAACTTTTTCCAGATTGTCTCTCTCTCTCTCTTTTTTTATAACATGAATTTATTTTTTGGATACCAACTTTAGCCTACTCTCAGTCACAGAGGGGCTAGGGGCTATATCAGCATTCAAAAGGTAACAAATGTAGTTGTCATTAGCTCAGCAAGTAGTATACACACACCTTTGGTGCTGGAATATCAGAAGGTTGTGGGTTCTATTCCCATAACAGGTAATTTGATTATCTTTTTCCAGTACTGATGCTTCACTCCTGAGTGTGCCATCTTTTGGCTATGATGCTAAACATAGGTCCCATCCTTGGAGTAGTTTCCCCGTACAGGAAATGTTAGCAGAAGCAGAGAAAGCAATTTAGAACTGTGCAATGTTTATTATAAGACTATGGGTTTAGGCAACCAGTGATAAGGCTTATAATCTGTAAACTTAAATTTTCAAGTTTCCTTTATGTTGTTTGGTCAAGTTTTGGATTTCCTATCAAGGGCAAGACTGCATCTCAGGACTTTGGATGAAGCAATCGCTTTGTGTCAAGGGCCGGGTGCTGTCATTACTTCAGAAATGTGCTTTAATCTTCAGCCACCTGATAATATCCTATCTTTGAAATGGCAGAAAAAGTACACAAGCCAACAGGTCTCTTCATGAGCAGTATTGTTTTAGCAAAAATCTATTTGTTTCTGTTTCGGACTTGAGCTTGGTGGGAACACTATTTGACAATTCCTGGTATAAAGAATTTTAACCATGTTGAATTTCTTCTGTCTGATTGGGCTATTTGTCTTCTTGTCAGGAGTCAGTTATTATGACATTAAGCTATGGTAAATGTCTTTCCACTTCACATTTTAATATGCTATGGGGATTGTTTTCAGAATTTTCACTTATTCATAAGAGAGGTCTGACGAGTCTTATTTTAACTGCAGTCAATAAGCAACTAAAAATGAGACTGACGAAAAATTCAGTTTTGCACTGCTTTCTGTCTGCATTAACCTCTCAACTGCCCTCAACTTTATTTTTGACTTTGACTAGTGACTTATTTTATGACTCATACTTAAAACGGCCAGCAAGAGAGTCAAAATGCATGCATGAATAAGTGTTGCTGCTGTAGATATCTTTGGCTTGACTTTGGAGGCAAGTCTACACATGATTTATTTTGGGTTCTTAGCTGCCAAACTCTATTTTCCATTTGTCCCAAAGAAAATTCTGCTTAAGTGACTTATATAATAGACAAACAGCAGTTCAGGAAATCAAAGCCAGGATTAGAGCAATCAGCTCACTAACATCTCAATAGCACCAATCCTCTGGGCTTGCTCAGGCAAGCAAATTTGTTAACTTTGTAAGTTAACCAGTCAATGTGAACCCTTTATAGTCACTACTCGAATCAGAAGAGCAAGGGTAGATTCAATATACATGGATACTTTTGTGTAGCCGAGCAACGTGTGTATTTTCAGGAGGAAACGTAACACCCAGTAAAAACCCACACAGATAGAGGAAGAACATGTAGACTCCACATAGACAGTGACTGTAGATTAAGAATTAATCCTAGACCTGGAGCTTTAAGGCAGAATAACCACTGAGTCACAGTGGACCCCCTAATTTAAAGACATGAGCTGCCATAGGACTTTCTCTCTCTCTCTCTCTCTCTCTCTTTCTCTCTCCTTTTCTCTGTCTTGCTCTGTCTCTCTAACGCTGTCTCTCTCTCTCTTTGTTATATCTCTCTCCCGCTATATATGGAGTTAGAGAGAGAAATCTAGATAGATATATTACTTTTTGTCACTCCCTACACCTGCTTATTGATCATCACTTCATCACTGTCCCTCTCTGCCAATTGCATTATTCGTTCCATCTGCAGAGAGTGTTTACCTAGCAGGTATTATTCAGGAAGTTTTTATTTTTCATTTTTTTTCTTTTTCTTGCATTAGAAGGCTCAGGCTAGGTATATTGGTTGTGTATTGTGCTTCTTCTAGCAAATTTTAGACTGGAAGAAGTATTTTGCAAGTAATGATTATTAGTGGACAATAGGTATGAAATTGTTCTGGGTGTGTGGCCATTTATTACAGTATATATGTATCAGTCAAATGATTAAGTTTTTTCTGACTATCTCTTGGATATATAACCCTATCAAAAGGGGTAGACCATATCAACAGTTGAAGGTTAAATGTTTGGATTTTGTATGTCTCCAGGATACATGCCTGTAAGACAAGGAACATAAGAAGTTACCTGAGGTGGGATATAAAGTTTTAGGTTTTCCTCTAGTCTTTCTGTCTGTAGAAGAGAGCTTCCTACCTTGAGATCCAAGGTGATATGTGGCTTTTCAAGATTAGCTATTTTACAAACTGAGATGGTCTGTTGATGGGAGCTGTACTACTTTGCGGGGATATGAAGTTTACAGATGTTAAAAGCTCTTCGCAAACCTTCCTCTCCCTGGAAAGTGTAGACATATGTGTAGTAAGGGAGGCATAGTTTAAAGTCATGGTGAGTACCCTAGCAATGCAAGGTTATAATGCCTTTCACACCTTTAGACCAGCAAAGGAGGGAACTAAAGGTGGAGGAATCTCAGTCTATATTAAAAACAGCCTCACATCCATTTAGAATGTTTAATCCACTGGAACTCATACATATGCAGCTCACCTTAAACAAGGTGTTGTACCATATCCTTCCAACCTATAGACCCCCTCCATGTCCCCAGAAACCCATACTACCTCTCTCAATATACTATAGTCTTTCACCATTCAACCCAATATGATATTCATGGGGGATCTCAACTACCCCTCTCTAGAATGGGAAGCCTACATCACTTCTATCGCACAAGCCCAGCAATTCATAAACTTTGTTAATACCAACATCATGGAACAGTTTGTCCATTCTCCTACCAAGGGTACAAGCATCTTTGACCTTGTACTCATGAACATGAGGGGCCAATGTCTCTCACCCTATGTAATGTCTTCGTTCATCAGATATGACCATAAGACAGTATTACTTGAAATAAAAATTAAATCCAGGGATTCAGCAAAACCAAAAACCTTTAGGAACTATTCCAAGATCACCTCTATCTACTAAGCAGCACTTTGGCTAAATTCTAAGCACCCCCAAACCCAGTAAATATCATAGCATATACTGAGCTATTTAAAAAATCTCTGTACTGCCATATTGATAGTTGTATAGAGTGAGTTGCACCCACTCATATTAATAATAAGACAAACTCAAAAAGCAAGCCACCCTGGTGGAATCACAATATCAATCAGTTATACAATAAATGAAAAAAATCTTAGCCAAATGTAGGAGGAACAAAGCCATAGATACTAAAAGCCCCATGACTAGTCTAAACAGGCAGCTAAAAGGGTTAATTAATACTTCAAAGGCTAAATTTGAAGAAAAAATAGCTTCTAAGGCAAAGGACAACCACAAAGCTTTCTACAGCTATGTCTGTAACTTCAGAGGAAATACACAACAATGTGCAGAACTTACTGTAAATGGCATAAATCACACTGAACCAGAGGCCATTGCCAGCCTTTTGGCTGACAGGTTCAGCTTAGATTTCTCCCCCCACTCATCCCCTGTCAGTCCAAAGGAAATACCAGAAACCACAATCTCCCCAACCATTACTAGGGGAACAGGTCATCAATGCACTTTCCAAGACCAAATAACATTCTGGGATGTTTAATAAATAACATGAAACATGACCTCTCTGGTCCACTTGAATCACTTTTCAAATGGTGCCTTCAGTCCGGTATTGTGCCCAAGGAATGGAAGATGGCTACAGTCATTCCCCTGCACAAAGAAGGTACAACCACTGATCCAAGTAACTACACACCCATAAGTCTTACCAGCACATCTGTAAGGCCATGGAAAGAATCATCATAGATATTATAAATGAAGACATAGGTATCCTGCAAACACTGAACCCATCGCAGTTCAGCTTTGTTAAAAGAAGATCATACCTATTAAATCTGGTGGACTTTTTTGAGAGGTCACCTAAGCAGTGGATGAAGGTAAGACTGCACACAGCTTACCTCAACCTGGCCAAGGCTTTTGATACAATACCCGACTCAGACATTATAGCTAAGCTCACTAATTTAGGTATAAACCCTTTTATCACCTGCTGGATAGCAAAATGGATCACTGATAGGGCTTAGGAGGTCAAAATAGATGAGGTCACCTCCACTAAGAGGTCAGTCACTAGTGGAGTCACCCAGGGCTCTGTACTGGGCCTGCTCCCTTTTGGCATCAATTTCTCTGAAATGAAAGCAAATGGTTAAGGTTTATGGCTCACACTACATTTGCAGGTATTTGCAAGCTGGGGATTATTATGGACTGCCCTGTAGACTCTATAATTTTTCAAAAAGGTCTGTGTCTGATTAACAAATGATGCCATAGCTATTGTCTTAAATTCAATGCTAATAAATGCATAATTGTATTCTTTGGGAAGTCAACCATCCTGGCTAGTTACCATGTTGCTAATATGTCCCTAAGAGCTGACCCAGTGGTCAGTGATCTGGGTATGCACATAGACAGTAGCCTTACCTTCAACCACCACATGGCCACTGTGGTGAGGAAATCCTTTTATTTTGCACAACTTGTAAGTAAGGGCATGGCATCTAGGTACAAAAAAGTCATTATCCCACTGTACTCCACCCTTATCAGACCAACCGCAGAGTACAATGTTCCCTTTGTTATGAACTTGAAGAAGCATAAGCAGCAACTAGAGCAACCTCAAAGGTTCTTTACAAAAAAGAAACAAGGTACAACAAACCTGCTTTATGCAGAGGGCCTTAAAGCCATTTCTCTCTACTCGGTCTCCTATAGATTGCTGAGGGATGATCTATGCCTGGCTTAAAAGACATCTGCAAACTCCACTCTTATGAATCTCCTATATATTGGTAAATCAAAGAGTACCAAAAATACAAGGTCTCAGGACCTGAATTTTGCCTGGGACTTAGAACATGCTGGAGAGACAGAAATGTGTCCAACTGACTGCTCTTGTGAAGCTGAGTTCATCCATTATCCAGTTTATGTGCAAACTAGACCAGTGGAGTGGGAACAGGAAATTTACACTGGGCCTGGCACCCATGTCCCTTATGGACCAAAGTAGCTTATAAATGCCTGGCTCTCAATGTCCTATTTAGATACAAGACATCATTATTCTTTCAGGAAAACTTGTTTAGGCTTAGAAAGGCCCCCTTGGTCATTAGCCTAGTAACAATCTATGAATCTATATCATCGGTTTCCAGTCAAAAAATATTTGAGTATATATTTAATGATTTTTGTGGTGATTTAAAATGGGTGAGTTATTTACATTCACTCCTCTGTGCAGCAGGTCTTAAAACATCTGGCACAAGAGGATGGCATGACTGGCTAGAAGTGCTAATGAGGCTACATCCAGGTTAGAACTGATAAAGGCCCCTGGTGTATCAAATCCATTGGTACCATCACTTCATTTTGGTGCCCTCTGGGTGTCTCAATACAACTTAAGGAGACTTGATCTTTCTAATGGTCAGCTCTTTTGGTTGGATACCGATGGTTGTATCTCTCCTTTGGTTTTCAGCAAAGTGGTTGAGGATGTGCCACACAGACAACTAACCTCTCTTCTATAGCTCCCAAAATTTCTAGATATGGTACAGGAGTCCTCTGACATCACCTGTAATACATATAAGAACTCCTTTTTTTTCCTTTACTGGTGTTGTGGTAACTCTTTAGATGCTTTCTTCATGGTCATCTATATACTTGTACAGTAAATGCGATGATTAAATTGAAAGAAGAATTTCAAATACTTACTCATGGGATCATATATCATCTCTAGTATCTTCAAGAACTCACAATGTGATCTGTCCCAGAACTATACTCCTACCCTTACATTTTAGAGTAAGATTGTTGAAACATACTAATGCAAGGATCTAATTCAATAGGAAGAGGCAAAAGCTGGGTTCTATCACTCTGCAGTATCTGAAAGTACTGGTGAAAATAGATAGTGTTAGTTTTGTATCTTAGTCATTCATACTAGATTAAGTTATTTGTCTAGTGGTATTTTTATAAAGCAATTGTTCAGCAAATGTGCAAGGTTGTGTCCCACTGGACAAACATTAGAATTATATTGATTTCTTCTGAGACAACCATAGAACTTTTCTTGTAAGTCTGGAAATACTCCGGAGGCATACGTTCATAGAAACACATAGGTTTATTAAACCATAGCAGAAGGAATGGAAAATAATTCTACTCAGCTTTGTGTATTATTTACACTCTTAGAAGACTACTTTTTCAACAGAATTTATAGTCCATATCTGTACTACAAACAACTTTTTTTTCGCACATAGGCTACTCCTCTAGTAAAAACATATATAAGCACTTGAATGCCTTCTCTTCAGCTTTAACAATATAAAACATTTGAGTATTACCTCAGGCTACATAAAAATAGTTTGACTGGGTGTACAAATCCATGAGCCCCTGCTATAACTACCACTGAAACTTGAACTGGTAGACTCCTGCTGACCTTCTCTGAACTGACAACCTGTGTTTATACGTTACAGAAAAGGCATGTAGTTTGTCATTATCTAACTAATACAGCTAATTGCTTGATTGAATTCTTATAAGAAATGTTACAAAAACAGTCATTTTGCACATTTTAAAGGACATTCTTCACCTTCTATACATAACACAATTTTAAAGGTATAGTCTACCTTTTCCCATAAACAAGACACTACAACTAACCCCTCTCAGAGTAGAAACAAAAACTAAAAAAAAAACAAATAGTTTTAGACTTACAGTGACAGGTGGCAGGGGAACTTAGCATCCCATTGGTATTGTTATTAGCCTTGCCAAGTATAAGGAAAGATCCAAACCTAAATGGCTGGAGGGATCAATGTCCTACAAGACAATTTTGTGTTACTATCTTGTTGCTTGCTTACCTGTTGTAATGGGGCATGATCAGTTACCAGACTGAAATGCTTACCTAAAGAAAAAATCATTTCAGTGAACATAAGGCCTGCTTTACAGTTATATATTTTCTCTCTCTCTCTCTGGCTTTCACACTCTCTCTTTCTTTCCCTCTCTCTATGGTTTAATATTTTTTCTTGGCATTGATGAAGTTTTAGCTGATATAACACACAGGGAGTTCCTCCCCTTTAATATCTTGAGGCAGCATTGTTTCTAAATCTCTTCTGCAAAACATATACAGGGTAAATTCTTTAGTAAAGTCAGGATTCAAAAACATAATATTCCTTTTACCTTACTGAAAGCACTGTAAATTTTGAGGGACCATTGTACATTGATCAGATCTCTTCTTTTTGTGTTAGCTATTGAAGGGCAAACATAGCTGCAAAATTAGGTATAGTACTCAGACATCCCAAGAAAACTCTTTACTTGTATTTTAGTTGGGAGTAGAAGTCATTTTTATGACACTTGATTTTCTAGTTTGGTCTTACTACTCCTTTTTCTCTAAAATATGCCAAACACTTGGCTTCTACCATGGTCAGCTTATATTTCTTAGTCTTCACAGACAGTTCTACCTGTCATATAGCTTTTAACACAGACTGTGCTTTGGGGAAGTGAGACTACTAGTCCTGTGAAGGAATAACCATGTCATCCAGGTATAACACAGCATACCAAGAATGAGGCCTTAGTATATTATCCATTTGTCTCCGAAAGGTTTTTGGGTGTCCCTGTAAGTGAAAAGGCAGTACAATGGTGCTTTAAAATCTGATTTTTTCTTTAATAGAAGGAGTTAGAAGTATCTGCCAGTAGGTTCATAGATGATTATTAGGCTAATGACCTTGGGTGATCTTTTTAAGCCTAACCATGCTTCTCAAATGTGAGAATTAAACCATGTACCCTGTGTCTGTGAGGTAAACACCTTAACCATTATACCAACCCAAACTCTTTTTTGTTGTTTTTGAACCCACTCAATCAGCTTCACATAATACTGCTACATTGATTAACCAGTTTAGGTACTTGACAATACCTCTTTCTCAACTCTGACATTGTCAAATATCTGGCCTTTTCCAGGTTCACTACCAACTCATTTATTATGGGCATGAAGAGCTATCAAACTTCGAATAGTATTCAGTTTCCTAAAGTCATTACACATTAATATGATAATGCTGGTCTTTCAGTTTCCTGACTGTCTAACCACGTAATTCACTGCATTTCTTTCATTGCATCATCTTAAATGTTGGCTTTGCTACTTATCTAAAATTTGTTTTTCATGGTGGACACTAATGCTCATACTTGACCTCCAGGGTTAAATTCTCTAAGTTGACATTCTTTTTGTAATTTACTGTTGCACCTATGGGCATTCTGTAAGTGCTCTTTTACTATGGACATAACCAGTGTAATTATAGCTTACAAACTAATATAGTCTTCTATCACAAATTTAAATACTCCCCTAGATTTAATAAAATCCACTTAGGCATAGTGTGCAGCCTACACGGAATGTTACTGTGTCAAAGTACACATTCCCTCTTGCCAGCTCATCATGCATATTAATCATGGTGCATTGCTCATGATGAGCTGTGGAACATGGTTATTCAATCAGTGTAGGGAATGTAGTGCTAACTGTGTCTGCAGATAAATAAGACACTCCCAGCACTGTTTAATAGTAGTAGTCCCAATGTTATTTTTATGTATTGTTTTTGGTTTTGGTTTAAAAAGCATGTTTGTGTGGCACTGAGCTCAGCAATGCTAAATGGTGGTGAGACACCAGACATCTAATAATAGAAGCTGGTAGTATTTAATTATTTATGTAAAGGTCAGCTTTAAGCATAGCTGAGCAGGTTTGCTCAGCACTGCTTAAAGGTAGCTCAGAGATAGCTCAGAGGTATATGTAAAGATATTGCAATATTACACATATCCATGGAGCTAAATGGGTAGAGTTACAATCTCATGTGCAGTAGGTGCAGGGTTTGAATGCATGAAAGGAAAAGTAAGCATTTTTGTCCAAAATACAAATTATGCAAATTATTTATAAATACTGGCCTGCTGCGCTCAGCTAAGCTTTGCTAAGACCTGCTAAGCACCACATAAACACAATAATGGCTGAAAATGTTTATGCACTGCTCGGCTCTCCTTAGCTGGTTTGTGCACTGCTAAGCAATACTAAGCATATGGGTTTTCCGGTTTTAGCACTGCTGAGCTAAGGTGTGCTGGCTTCTGCACTGCTAAGCGACACAACACATTTTTAAATATTGACCAATGGTGTGTAAGGACAGGAAAAACAGCCTATATTAAGCACAATAGGAAGGAATACATCATAATCTGTTGGAGTTATATCTGTGTAGTGACTATGGCTGGCATTGGAGAGGATGCACACTTCCGGGTGCAGTGGTGGGGCATTCAGGAGTCCAGGTTCATGGTTGGACTCCTGGTGAAAAAACATGATGACCAGCTGCTGCAGGGAGGGTTCCAGGGCTCAGAGTGCAAGGTAGAGGCCTGGGACCATCTAGCATGTGAACTCACCAGTGTGACAGGTATCCCCCTCACAGGTGAGCAAGTTCATCACCACCATTATGACCCGAAGCATAAAAAGATCTCTTGAACACCTGGGTCCGAGAAGCTCGGCCAGGGAATGCCCCACAAGTTTGTAAGTAATTTTACATTTGTTTCACCAATACCTAATCTGAATGTCTGATAAACTGGTATGCATAATGGTGTGCTTCTCTCCCAACAGCTACAAGGGAGAGGCCTCGCAACATCAAGGCACATGCCGGACGCTTGGCCAGGGTGCACCATGAGTGTGGTGAGTGGAGATATATTTTGCTATGTATAGTCAAATAAACAAGAAAGAGTAAAGCATTAACTGTGATTAGGTATATGCAGAAAAGATTGTATTGCAATGAATATGGACTTACACCTGTACTGCAGGAAGTGCATACTGTCAACTGTAGTGCCATAAGCAGGGAAGACTAAAGCATCAACTGAAATAAAGTATATGCAATAAAGCTTGTAGTGCAATAAATGTGGAATTATAGCTGTATTGCAACCTGCATAATGACAGCTGTTGTGCAATACAAACTTGAAACTATACCAGTAACTGATTGAAGGCATCTCTAATAAAGTCTGTTGGGCAATGACTGTGGAAGTAGGGCTGTTTTGCAAGAATCAGTTATGATAACTGTTCTGCAATGAAAACACAAAATAATGTCAGTACCTGCATGAAGGTATATTTAAAAGTCTGTTGTGTAATAAGTGTGGAAGTAGGGCTGTTTGCAAGAAGCAATTAGGATATCTGTTCTGCAATAAAAACACACTAATAACAGTGCCTGCATGAAGGTATAGCTAATAAAGTCTGTTCTGCAATAAGTGTGGGGTCAGAACTGTCTTGTAAGAAATGAAATATGAAAACTGGTCTGCAACAACACAGGGACCTATAGCAATAATGCCAAGGTAGCTGTATACATCGGGGTTGTCTTGTTTTCACCATTGCATGTCAGCTACAAGAATTCAGGCTGTAAGCTATGGTGCTGCAGTGAGGTATAACAGTGTAATAGTGGTAAACTACAAATAATAACCCATAGTCAGATATTGTTTGTTGACTTCATAGATATTTCAACACCCTAACAATGTACTGTGTACACTTGCATTCTATGTAGTAATGTATAGGTTACCTAGTCTCTCTATCATGCTTGAATTACATGCATGTGTGTTCAAAGTCTAGTATAAAACTGTACTAATATTACCAGGTCATAATCTGGTACTAGGTGAGCTCTGGGCAAATATCAGTCAGCTAGTAATCAGTGACTCAATAGCTCAGCTTGCTAAATTCTATGTATGAAGTACATTTTTGCCACACACAGACCAGGGTTTGAATCCAGTGCTATGTAGCACTAAATACAACAGTATCAGTCATTTAATGTTTACAGATATTCCGTCCACAGGAACAACAGATAAATGGGTGAGGTAGCCCATATTATGAGTAAATTATAGTGGGTTTGGATGCCACAGACTATTACAATCATTACCAGGAATGTGAGTATACAGCATAAAATAAAATAAATAAGTCTAATAATAATAAAATAAAATAAAAGAACTAAAATGTGTAAACTTTGGAATGGCTGGAGTGTCTGCTAAATGTTGCTGCAGTCAGTTAATACACTCGATGCAGTCGTCCTCTGCAGTCACTGCTATTGGGTTTTATCCCCATGTCTGCCAAGCAAGGCATGATAGTTGTTTACACTCTGTGCCATACACATACATGTCTCTCAAGTGTCACTCTGTCACGGAATGTAATTACTAGTGCATAACCCCTTTGTCACAGATGTATCATCAACATGATTATGTAAATAGAAAAGAAACACTACATTTAGCCCACAGTACACCTTGGTAGTTATATAGCTACACATGATGTGCAATTGTTCTTTGTAGTTGTGTACCGGCAGTTGTTACTGCTTGGGCCATAGGCCCATATTGTCCCATGCAGACAGCTTGAGAGGTATGTACATGCTACACTAGCTATAGGGCACTTTTACACATAAAGAAAGGACAGACCTGTAGAGTACATAGCAGTACTGTTGTCAACTATATAGCCTATAATGGTATTAATGACCTGTATTTCTCTCTCTCTCCCCACCCTTTATCTTTATATACTTATTATTGTTATTCACTGCTTATGGTTTACTATTAACATATGTTGTTGAATAAACTTTACTTTGAGGCATGTGTTTATTATTGTTATGTATTATAATGGTTGCATATTAACATATCTTGTTATATTACCTATTTTGTTGCCCTTGTGCTGTAACTGTTAGTGGCATGCTGTTAACATACTGACTGTTCTGTTATTTATTGTTGTGTTTCACACAATATGCATTGAAATGCCTTGACCACACGTAGTCTTAGTCTGTCTTACTGTATAACCTGTTGCATCTCCTAACATTCTTTCTCTGTTAGTAACTTCTGCTTAAACTAACCTCCTAAACCCTAAGCTCTACTACTATAGCCTACTATAGCCCCTCCTTTATCTTGCCCTCCCATTCTCCACACTATTTATCTTTTTCCCCCACTTCCTATCAATGTTCGTACATTTTCTTTCTTTTGAACAACCATTATCTTTTTGTTTTGACTCATATGTAGTAAATTTAGACCACTGCTATCAATGCAACCCTTAATGTTTGTAATTTTTTTCTTTTGTTTTTTTTTCTTTATAATTAATTTCATATTTGTATTGTTATTTTAAATAGTTTTTGTCATGTATGTTTATCTTTGCTTATGTTTGCTGGGGCTCTTTCCCCTTGGGTCTCCACTGAAAATGGGTTGCTTACTATCAATTTAATGCAAATAGTTAATAATGTCTTCTCTTTTACAATTATTTTGTATTGTGATTGTTATTTAATATTTGTACATTGTCACTTTATCTTTACTTATGCTTGCTGGGGTTTTTCACCTCGGGTTTCCACTGAAAATGGGTTTGATTGCAAACTCAGTTGGACTAACCCGATTAACAAACATGAAATATATAAAATAAATAAATAAATGTAATGGGGTTATTTTCAGTGTTCTGACATGCTGCTATTACTAACACTGGTTTTGTTCATAACTAACCTAAATGTATTGCTTTACCTCCACAACCACAGCACGTCAGGATAGGCCGGTCCCTGCTGATCCGCCTACCCAACCTCAGCCGGCTTTGGCACCGGGTCTTAGCACATCTGGGACCAAGCTGGTGGTGTCCACTCTGCTGGCCCTGCACCACTTTCTGGTGGGACCACCTTAGGGGATGGGGCCCATCCCCCCTGGGAGCGGTGGCAGAGGGGAAGTAGTCACCCAGGATCAACTAGTGGCCATGATGTGCAGGATTGTTCATAGGTGCTATGAATGTCCTCTGTGGGAGACTGAGGGCAGACTGGACAAACTGGTTGGGTCAGCTGGCCTTGGTGCCCAGCCTCCAGCACAGCCCCCTTCGGGGCAGAGAAGGAGCAGTGTTGACTGCCCATGTGTGGAGATGTCAGTCATGCTGATGCCGTCTGGAGGCACATGCATCTTGGCTTCCACAACACCCTCCCCATCCAAGGTGTTTACCTCCCTCATGTGTCACACACCACCCCTTTATGCTGCCTTGTCTGTCTTGTCTGTCTACAATTGCATCCTCTCCTACCAAACTTACCCCCCCCCCACATGTACCTATATCCCATCCCCAACATTCCACTCTGTTCTTATTAAAAAATAAAAGGGGCACCTGTCCCACAAAAGAAAAAAAAATCGCCCCATACATGGCTCTTCATTTCACACACATATCCACTGGACACAACTAATTTGGTCCAGATGGCTTGTAAACACATTTATGTTGCCCTTACCCCTCTCTCTGGGGTTTGAGACTCCAAATTCATCCACAAAATGCACAGCTGTTGCTGTACAAGAAAGGGAAAGCTATGTTTTTTCCTATACCCTTCCTGCACATCCCTACCTGCTTTTAACTGTGTATTTGCCCCCTGCTTACCCCCATTTCACCACTGCCTATCACCCCATTTTTCTTTTCTTTATAATTTTTGGCACAGGTTTGGGTGGAGCTAAGCAGAGCACTGGGCAGGTCCACTTAAATTAGCTTTAATGTGCCTTAATGATCTTATGTGTTTCTCACAGTGTTAGGCACATGTACAAAATAATCATCCCTGCCACATTTTGAACCAAGGCCCCTGTCAGCTACAGCCTACTGTACTAACCAACTAGGCCACACAGACCTCAAGTAAAACAGGTGTTTCCAGCAATACATACTGATTCCCACTGACATACTTAAAGCAAACCTAATGTGAAAAATGGGAGAGTACCTGGGCTCTGATGCAAAAATACACCAGTATACAGCCAAATAAATAATAATGGCAGTATATGAAGCCTGGGATAGCAAGCAAATGTTCCCTTTTACCTGCAACATCTTTAAACACACCTATTAAGGCATCAGTGGCACAGTACATATGTTCAACTGGGACCCTGCTGCAGAACAACTGCCTTTGAAAGTCATGAACACACTGATGGATGCCGACAACCTGTGTCACAGCCTATATGTCTGTACATATAGCAGGCAAATACAGCTGACCCAGAACTGACTCAGTAGCTTGGTCTGTTAAATGCCTTGCATACAGGGCATTTTTGCCACACACAGTCCTAGGTTCAAATCCAGTGTGTTGCACTTCAATTACATTGTTATGAAGACAGCAAGTGATGACTGAGTTATGCAGTTTTAATCCCCATAGTTTTCTGCTATTGACTTATCTGCTAGCCAGTTTTGCAAGTCGAAGGCCTGCAGGTAGGGACACACTGCACATATTTGTACAGCCTACCTATATATCACCTACTACTCTGCTATTGGCACTGTTGCATAACAGATGTACCTTAAGCACATGCCTTGATTGGACTGTAAAGGGTACCCTCATCTTGGCTCTGCTGTAATGACAGGGCTGCCACTACTGCCACATTTACATGTACAGCTTGCTGGCCTCCAAAGTGTTCACACTCCCCCTATGTGTCCTAGGCTGCAGCAGCAGCTACAGCCTGGAGCATATGTGGCTGTATGTTAAGGTAGCTGCTACAGACTGACCATACTTCCCATCCAAATCTGACCTCAAGGCATTGACAAGTGGAGTGCCACAGGGTTCTGTCCTTGGACCTCTCCTGTTTGGTACCTACTTCTCTGAAGTACAGGCTAACACAGAAGGCCTCTGGCTGATGAAGTTCGCAGATGACTGAAAACTAGGAGCCATAGTCAAGTCCCCAAATGATGTGGACATCCTACAGAAGGGCTTCACTGAGACAGATGCCTGGTGTCAGAGCATGGCCTCAAGCTCAATGCCAAAAAGTGCAGTGTCATCCCATTTGGTAAAAACTCTGTACCCATGAACTACCACATAGGCAGCAATCTACTTAACACCAAATGCATGATAAGAGACCTTGGGACCCATGTGGACAGTAGTCTCTCCTTTGATAGTCACATCACCACAGTAGTCAGGAAGTCCTTCTACATGGCACACCTCATCAAAAAAGGGTTCTCATCCAGGAAAAAAGAGGTCATTGTTCCCCTCTACTCGTCATTCATTAGACCCATTACAGAGTACAACGCCCCTTTTGGAATGTACCTCACAAGATATCTGCAGCAGCTGGAAAGGCCACAGAAGTACCTGACAAACTGGATTACTGGCCTCAAACAACTGCCCTACACTGACCGCCTCAAAAAACTCCAGCTTTACTCCATAGTATATCGTCTACTCCGAGGTGATCTCTGCCTAACATATAAAGCTATGTCAAACCCAGAGCTGTTGGACATGCTACACCTAAAGAAATCCCAATCCCTCCAAGCTACATGCTCTGGGGACCTAAACCTTGTCACCATAATGAACAGGACACACTGGAGGAATAGATTCCTGTCCCAGAGACTTCCTATACTCTGAGACAAGCTACCCATCTATGTCAAGCAAAGTTCTTCATTAGCACTCTTCAAGAAAAATCTTGATGAGTGGATGGAAAATAGGAAATACACCCCGGGTGATCACTTCTGTGTCTCTGGACAGTGGCACAGGAAAATAACTTTCTTGGGTGGCATAAGCTATGGTACCTTGCTAGCTAGGCTTATGTAGGCCCTTGGGTTGATAGCCTAGTACCTACCTATGAACCTATGAACCTATGAACCCCCTATAACAAGGGATCCAGATACAACCATACATAAAGGGGAGGAAAGGCCCAGAGACAGGTACATGTTTCAGTTTCCCCTACAAAGATAGTAAGTTGATAGAATAGCTGCTACTGCATTAGCATGCATATTCTGACAGGTATGAAGTGTGACATTCACATGGCTCTTTCCCCTTACTGATCTCAACCCAGAATGTTTGCCAGTGAACTGCCAGATGACCACACTGTCATGAGATAACGACAAATTTATGAGGCAAAACTGTCAACATACTTCGTACTTCTCTACAGTGGACAGGATTTGTACTTACACACTGCAAAACTATAGTCTCCACACCTCAGTAATGTCCATCTCAAAAACTAAGAAAGGGGCCAAGGCCTACGTGAAGGCCTCATATATTGCACTATGGTGCCATGTCATTAGCTAATGATAGTGCAATTCAGCTGTTTTGGATGCAATTAGCAATTCTGAGCCACAGATTGGTGCAGAGGCAATTACCTGTTAATGAGCATTACCCACAAAAGAGACATCCACCATTTTCATCTGTAGAGAATGATGCTATACTGGATGCCCTCAGACTCCACCACCACATCCTGCTGTCAAGGAGTCACCACAATCATGAACAGTGGGCAGCATTGTGAGGACTGTTAATCAGATTCACCCACAGGACAGGACCTACGAGCAGGTCCGACACCAGGCCACAGATATGGTCAATGCCGCATGTCAAAGGGCAGCAGCTGTTGCCAGGGAACATGCTGCCACCAGTGAAGGGCCTGCAACAGAACAACCACTTTCGGTCACAGAGGTATTCCTGGTGAAGCTAGGATCAACCAACAGCTCCCAGGCATCCATTATGCCATACATCCTGGAGGTGGGTGCCACAGTGTCCACATCAGAGCACCGTCCAGGTAAGCTTACTGTTTTCACCAGTATAATACATTAGCAGTCATTGTAGCAGGCTCTGCAGACCAGTACATGGGTGTCAGGTTTATCTGCATGGGGGGTTGGCTTTTATCCACAGTTGTGCACACATACTCAGAATGTCAGCAATATAGCCAGTATCACATTAGCTAATGTACATGTGGATATATGCACATATTACCTTGTAACACTGCAACATTAGATGTTGCTGACAATACCTCTCCCTCACCTTTGCACAGGTCCATCAGGTGTGACCGGAGTCTGCGGTCCTATACCTGGTAAGTGTGATACTATTCTTTTTACTGATCATATATACCCTATGAAAATTAAGGGCTGCCATTTTACCTTATGCACAACTGCTGTGCTTAGCTAGAGTAGAATAGTTGCATGTCCCATTTTGGAGCACTAAACTACGGTGCATAGCCTAGGGAATGACATGTGTGTATTTATACAAACACTAACATGCCTGCTATACATGAGGCAATTAGTCCAAGATGCCCATTCAAACACAATATGGAGATGGTACATACCTGAGTTAGTGATACGGAAACTGGCATATCATTCTCAAGATAGGTGTACTGGGTTTTATGTGTAGGTCTATCACATGCGCTGTCATATTGCATACCTTACAGGTGTATTGTACTGGGAATGTTACCCAGATGTAGGTAATGTGCATGTTGTCTGTGTATGTTGTGAGTTTGCGTGTTGTGTATGGGATTAGAGATGAGAAGATGTGGGACATGTAATACAGTTGTGGATTTTCATCTGTATGAGTCTGTGCGGATTATCATACATAATAGTGCAGGTGGCAATGTACTTACTGCTTTTGTCTTGCTTCTCACAGGTGAATGGAGGTTCAAGTCTGTCTCCCTCACAACCTGATGTTAGTGTCTCTTCGGACTCTAATGATGATGGTGGCCATAGTGAGGTATAGATGGGGTTGTCAGTGGCTGAATCTGTCCCAGAGGTTGACATCCCTCTTCTGTCTCCATTGTCCCTACACACAGTCAGTATGCCCACATATACCCAGTAACCAGAGGCCACAGATATTGGACAGTCAGTGGGTGGTGACATAGTACAGGACAGTGTCAGAACTATGGTGTCAGTGAGTGTAGACACTGGCCATAGCCAGAGAGTTGGCAAGGTCCCTCACAGTTAGATTGACAGGGATGCTCAAAGTAGGACTGCTGCCCATCCACCTCCTGCTGCAGCTGTCACATCATGGGTCACTAGCTGCATGTTTTGGGCTGTCATGGAGGCACAGGCACATTCTGAATGCAATGCCAGATGGATGCTTAGGGTTATGGATGCAGCACAGTCTGACATACATGACTGCTTCCACCGCATTGGTGATGCCCTGGATCATTTCACTGATGTAGTGGACAGATGGTGGGCTGAGACAGTGTCTGCTTTGAGCACATGTTGTCTCTGCTAGAACATCTGGTTGGAGTCGGGCATTGGGCACATGGACATAGGCCAGCAACACCGTCTGATGAGAGTACACATGGCCATGCACACTCACTGTCCTGTAGTGGCAGTACTTCCAGCGGTCACAGAGGGAAGTGCCCTGTCCACATCATGATGTGGCAGGCCATGGGCACATTGTTCTGGGTGGTCCCAGGGGGGACAAAAGCCCAGCACACAGTAGTCACCATCAGGTACTAGCACCACATCTGACCTTGGGCATGGTGGTGCTCATGCTACTCCTGGTGAAGCCAGTTCCCATGTTTGTTGCCAGAGACAGTGATCTGTCCATTCCACCATGTACAGTCCACAGCTGTCCACCAAACACACATGCAGGGATAGCACTGGGCTTGACTGTGTACATGCACACACTCCAACACCACTGTCACATAAAGGTCACAAACAGACACACATGACACCTCTCCATGGCCCATCTGACCCGCACCCTTTCCTGACTCGCACACATGTTGTTAACTGTTTGGCACAGCCTAGGTCTCTGGCACACCCACACCACACCCTATGCATGTGATAGTACCTGTGCCACATCCCTGCCATCCATGCCATTGATGCAGGGACCTGCATATATGTATCTGATGCACAGGGTGACTATATAACTTTACATTTGTTTGTGAAGTACAGTAGTGTTATGCCATGGCAGTTGTTGTGGGGCATGACAGGCACTGTATGCTGGTATGTGTCATGACTACACATCAAACGTTGTGTATCATTGATGCCTGATTGTACACTGGTGGTAGTGTTACAGAATGACAGGTGTGTCACTGTCCTAAGTATGTTTTTGTCCCAAGGGTCTGATCAGTTCAACTATGGACACATGGTGGCAATACAGCAGCACAGAATGGCAAGGCAGCACAGCAGAGATATGATGTCAGCAAGGTATGCCAGTATACATGCATGTCTCCCTAGGTGCATATGTGTAGAACAGTGTGTCGGGGACAATATGGACAGTCTGCATCATCATGCTTTCATACCCTGTGACACACTCTACTAACCTTGATACATGTCACCTGAGTATTCTGCACATACAACTCTAGATGGTGGCAGACATCAATTAAGCTTATGTAGAGAAGGGCAATTTAGGGTCAGCAGCTAGTCACAGGGCCATAAAATGTATAAACAATTCACAGTGGTAGGCCACATGGGCATAGCTCTAGTGCTGCATGGGGACATATTTACACACACAACTACTTATCTAGTAGCACACACTATAGCTTGCAGTATTTATTACATGCACCACACTGTTTATCTGATATTACCCTGTCAGCCAGCACTCTTAAGGTGGATGACATCAGCAGGCATTGTAAAGGAGGCCAATGTTGAGGCCAGTGGCTAGTCACTGGGAATAAAATGCATAACCATTGCACAGAGATAACCCATATGGGATTGTTTAAAGTGCTGCATGGGGGATATATTTACACACACACACACACACACACACACACACACACACACACACACACACACACACACACACACACACACACACACACACACACACACACACGCCACAGTTGGATAATGTGAGATTAGAAATCCACCTATCTAGTTAGACACACTATAGCTTGCAGTACTTATCGCATGTGCCATGGAGTTTATATGTTGTTAGATTATCATCCAGTGCTGTTAAGATGGATGACATCTGCAGACCTTGTAGAGGAGGGAATTTAGGGGCCAACATCCAGTCACAGGGCCATAAAATGTAAACCATTGCACAGAGACAACCCATGTGGTATGAGCATAGTGCTATGAGGGAATATATTGATGCACACACACACAGTTGTCTGATGTGAGATTATAACTACTAACTATCTAGTAATACACACTACAGCTCACACTACCTATCACACACACCATGGGTTATATCTGATACATTTATGGATGCAGGCAGAGTACTTGTGTTGTATGCAAAGTGGCCATGTGTGAGAGAGCATGTGTGGCCTGCAGAGTGATACTGCTTGTTACTGTTATTGTATCTGGTGTTCTAGGTATGGGATACCTGGTAATATCCCTGCTATGTGTGTACACTTACCAGTCTGGTCATAAGTGGCTGTTTGCAGTTTGATAGGTGGACATGTGGCCAAGGACAATATGGCCTGTCCAAGGCATGCATTGCACCCATTGTACATTACACCACCTGCATACCTCGGTCTATCTACAGGGTGACAGTCCGCAGACACAGGAGTGTGTGGATAAGTGGATTATATACTGTTGCGGCCATGATCTGGTGCCATCAGACAGCTGTTGTGATGTGAAGTGCAGATAACCCCAGCATTCTGGGAAATGTGGAGACATTTGTACATTATGCCCATATCTATATAAATGTATATAACAGGGCTGTATCCTTAATAATGTAAATATACACATATATATCCCACATACTGATAGAGACACTAATCAAATGTGGGGGGGTAAGGAGAGACAGATATGTATACATAGCTTTATGTATATACAGACATATTTCCACATAGCAGGTCTTTGGGCGGTAGAGGCAACAGACTTGGGCTGAAGTTAGCTGAGTGTTGGAGCATGCCCAGTGTGATTGTCAGTGCTTACAAGGTGACTCCAGGCCAGAGCTACCTGTACTCCAGTCCAGAATTATTGTGTGCTGCAAGCCATTGGCTGCTGCACCTGTTACAGCAGTTCTGCAGTCCCTAGATATTGTCCAAGGCATTCCCCAACTGTTTGCTGATTTAATATGTGATTCATACTTCAGAACTGTACAGAGGTTCACAGACTGTCCAGACGTATGACTCATTTTTTTGCCCCGTTTCACATAACATTGTGATTTTATAGCAAATTAGTGGCAAATCAGTGAAGATTGAAGTAAATAAATAATGACAGACATTTGAGTTTCAGACTCCATGCACATCAGGAGAGTCATGCTAATGCAAAACCTGTTATTCTATCAACATTCTATGTTTGTAGGAGAAAATATTTAAAACATGTCCCAATTTGTGGGCCTTGGTCCCACTTTTATTCATTTTGTTGGGCCAGATGTCCTGGTCTAAGAGGTTGAGAGGTATGATGTGATTGGAGTACATGGTGAAACACCACCCATAGGGTGACAGTCTGCATACCTCTGCCTGTACAAGTTTTTGCAGAATGTCAAGCATTTCACCCCATATGTCTGCTCTGTTCCTCATACATTTGTGGTTTTCCTGTACCATACTGTAAACTGTAGTAACTGACTTGTTGTACCTACTGACACATTTAATCGATGGCCTTTACATCCTGCAGCTTATCTGACCTGTTGCAGCCTGCTGTTATACTAGCCACCTGCTAGGTTACATAGAGCGCGTATAATGTCTGTCTGTAGGTATGGCCCTTGGTGCCTCCATTCAGTCTGGCTTTGTCCAGTTTTCTTGCAGTAACAGACTGACAGGTTATAACATTATGTGGAGTTATCACCATAAAGAGTACCTCACATGCATAAGATGTTAGATGCTGCCAGATTCGTACCATCAGCCCCATCACACATCTCCCTGGCTGAGTGATCCACACCAGTCATCAGACAGAGAGGTTTCATTTCTCACACTATCAGCAATATAGCGGTATTGATGGGTCTGCTGGTATATCATTGCAGACTTACTGTTACAGCAGTTGTAAGGGAACACTGATGTGTTTGGGGTGGGAGACAACCAGCCTATGCTCTGCTGGAATACACAGTCATGCAACTGTCCTGTCTTGTCAACAGTTGTGTGACTTTTGGGCATCTCCCTGGAATAATGTTGTGGAGTGTCCAGCCATGTGGCTTAGTGGCTATTATGGGGCACATACTAGTGAACAGAGTACTTGTTGTCCTGAGTGGCTGATATATCTGTACAAGTAGCCCTGTAGCCCACTATACATCTCTACAAGTAGCCCAACAGCACACTATATATAACTCACTATATTCCCTTGCATACATGCAGCAGATCCATACATATGCTACCATATTGTAGTACCCTTACAAGTGGTGTACAGAAGAGTAACTTACCTTGTGAATGCAGCAGTTGACTGACTTATAGTTTGGAGCTGTTACTGTCTGATGCATGCAGTCCAGAGCCAATATATGGTGCAGTACACGTTGTTTGGGCTGGCTGGAATCATTGTTACTAGTATGTATGTGAGTCGCAGTAAGGTATCACTTTCTAGGGCCCTAGGTTGTCAGTGCATGTGCTATGCATTGTCTCTTGGCCAAAGCCAGGGCATATTGGACATTCCTATGTCTGCCTACAGGGACAGCCTCAAGGGGTTCCTCCTCCGAGTCCTCCTGTGGGTGTGGCTGTGGTGACCTAGGTACTGGTGGGGGGGATGTGTATCTCTTCCTTTTGCTGATCCTGCTGCAGCTGTTTCTGCAAGATCATATTGTGTAGCATGGCACATACTGTGAACATTTGTGCACATGTGGCTGGAGAGTATTGCAAGGCTGCACCAGATATACCGAGGCACTGGAACTGTGACTTCAACAGCCCAAACACATGTTCTATAATGTTGCTGGTTTGTGTGTGTGCCTCATTATGGCATTCTTCGGTGGGAGGGTGTGCATTTCTGATGGGTATCTTCATCCATTTTTCCAGTGCATAGCCAGCATCCCCAAGTAAATGGCCGTGTGGGATTCCCCCCCTAGCATCTGGTACAGCTATGATGTGTGCCTGATATGAGAGTTGTGATAACTGCCAGGGCTGACAGCACATACATTCATGATAATGCCCTGGGCATTGCACATGACCTGGCAATTGATGGAGTGGAACCCCTTGCGGTTCACATAGATTCTACCCTCTTCACTAGGTGGTGCCTTGATGTGTACATCAGTGTAATCTATGGTACCCAGTACCATAGGGTAGTGTGCTACATGGTAGAAGAGTTGCATACTGCTGGCCTTCACCTCAGGAGTGTGGGGAAAATAAATGTGCTCACTGGCATGTGATAGCATAAACTCCAGGAACTGGTGGAGAAGCCTGGAAGTAGATGTCTATGAGACCCCCATCATGTCCCCAGTTGGTCTTTGGAAAGCACCTGTAGCTAGTATCCTAAGGGCTAAACATACCTTTGTTCCACTGGGATGGGTTCCCCTCTGTTGGCTCTGGGTCTGATTTCAAGTCGGCAGAGCTCAGTAAGTTCTTATAGTATGTCCCTGTCCACCATGTAGCACTCTACAATCTCCAGTTCATGTAGCTCCTAGTAGGTTACCATGGGCCTGAACACTCTTCTCCTTCTCAGTCTAGGCCTATGGTCAACATCAGCAGCAACTGCATTGACCTCAGCATTTATCACATACATATGTAGTAGACCTGCAGCCTAGCATTCTCTAGGTTAAAATTTCCAAGTCTGTACTCCAATGGTGCAGAGTATGGGGGGGGGATCTAATTGTAGGGTGTATGCATACTTTATAGTGCTCTGTTGTAGGTGTAGCCTGTGTGATTGGCTGCCTGTGATGCATTCCATCTGTCCTATAACACATTAAGGGGTTTAATGGCCCTAGTTTAAGTGAAATAGGGCTCATCAGTAATTAATATATCATTGACTTTCTCAGCCTATTTTTTTTGAGAGCCTTCCTTGCTGAGGACTGTGGTGTGCCAAGCAAACCTGCACTACACAGATAAACAAGGCTTAGCAGTGAGTAGACATGTTCCCATGGAAGGTCATACTAAGCATGGCTGTGCTCTGCACAAACAAGCTCAAATATGCTCAAACTTACTGAAACAGGTGCCCTGAAGGTAAACAAAGTTTAGCAGAAACTGGACACACACTATTGCTGAGCAGAGCATCACACCATACAAACAAGTGTCTCTGAGCTCCAATGAGCTTAAAAGTTTGTGGACACACCCTCTTTTGATGTCAGCTACCTTTTCTGTGGACACCAACATGGTTCTGTTCCAACACAGAAGGGATTTGCAGATACAGATACCCATTTGTGCTATTCAGTAACCCCAGTTCATTTGCATACAGATCCATGCACAGTACCTAGAAACTACACGGTTTCAGGTCTTGCCTTGTTAGCAACCACAGCAATCTTACATTGTACATACCCCACACAGGGTCCTATAACACATTAATGGTATATACTCACAAGCTCTGGTTTTTACAATCTTTTTAGATTTTTTTTCCGTGAAGGCATGTTTGCACACTGTGGTGCGCTGCGCAAACATACCCAGGTTATTAAAAAAATAAGATTATTTTACTCATTTTCCATATGGTTTTAGACACACAGTGGTATGTTTTGCACATGTCCGTCTCCTCTAAAACTTTTACAGCCCCTGGTGTCATTTTTACATCCCATACACAGAATCTTTCCATGTACATTATGGACACAAACACGGGGTATGTGCAACTGCCTATCTGCTTCCTGGATCACTCTGTCTGCCTCATTTGCATGCATTTCACCTGCTTATGAGGTAATTTGCATGCCCGGACACTTCCATGTTCACACACTCATGAACGCCTCTCAGCTCCATTTACTGGATTGCACATCTGCTTACTTCCATGTAAGCACAGTGCCACTATGCCTACATGGAAAATAAGTCCATCTAGGCTTTATTGAGTTCCCCCACTGTATTTTCTTTGACCTCTAGTCTTTTTTTCTTCCCAAGTTTCCTTAGCAATTTCAGTCAGTTGTATGGAATGCCTGCCATTCAAAAACTCAAGTGAGTTAAACTCAGTGGAATGTTGTGACACTCCTCTTATCACAAACAGGAAGTTGTAACTCTATCAATATAAATAACTTTTCATAACATGCTTTTAATTGTTTTATTGAACCACTTTGACTAATCAGTCAGTCCGCAGAGTGTATACTGATATCTTCAAATGTTTAACTTAAGGATACAATTTCATGGCAAAATTAATGACTCTGTAAATTAACCTGTTGATGAAACTATAAAAAGGCCTATCAGCTATTGCCCACCACTACATCAAACATTAGCTGCTTTTTAAGTGAAGTGTGAGATGGATATCAAAAAACTACTTTAAAACCTCCTAAGAAAAAAAAACTTTATAACTTAACACAGACAGAAGGAAAAGTATTGATTGAGCTAGGCAATGATAAATCCAGGTGCATAATGATGGCAGACAAGGGATGAGGTATTTTTGTGACTGATACCACTAGCTACAACCAAAAGATAGAGAACATGCTGTAGGATAACAGATTTTATGAGTTATTTAACATGGATGACTTAAAAAGAGCATACAATGTATGCTACACTAATCTCTCCACATTATGGGAAGAAATACTTATTACTAAAAATTTTTATAGGTATTTATGGAGCCAATGCCCTCATTTACCTAACTTTTTTGGAATACCAAAGCCACACAAGAACAGAGAAGACTCACCCTATAGACCAGTGGTGGCAAGTAGATATTCCCTTACTAAAGCCACAGTCATCTACCTTGACTACTTGTTGAAACCTTTAGCAGAAAAGAATAAGTCATACATAAGAGATTCAATGGATTTTTCGAAAGAAAATAAAAACATTACAGTAAAAGCTGACAGTATTTTATTAGCTATCAATGTGGAATCCTTATGCACAGTGTTCCCTCACAATTACTGTATAACAGCAGCTATGGAATCATTTAAGAGACATAATCAAGATACATAGGCACAGCTGCAAATGTTAAACAAGCTCATTGGTCTAGTAATGGATTTTACTTCCTTTACTTTCAATGGAAAATGCTACAAACAAAACAAATTGGTAAAGCTATGGGGGCTGCCATGGCTCACAGCATAGCTAACATAGCCCTGGGAAAATGGAAGGAGGATTAACACAGACTACATGTAGCTACATGCAGCATATCACATGTTACTTTTGTTTTATTGATATGTTTATTGTGTGGGAAGGTGATGACTTGCAACTTGGAAATTTTGTCACTTACCTCAATCAAACTACCCCTTTCCTGAAATTTACATTTTCCATAGCTCTCCTTCAATCACCTTCTTAGATATGCAGATTTCCAAGGACACCAACAATATCAGAATCACCACTGATCTGTTCAGAAAACCAGCAAGAGTTAATTTACTACTCCACAGTAAAAGGCTGCATCCTGCAAAAAACAAGTATAATGCTGTGGACTCCCAGGACTATAGATTAGCTAGAATTACCATAGAGATAAAACTCTTTCTGAAAAACCTAAACAATTTTCAGAATGATTTCTTTGTGAAAGACTATGAAAGTCAGATGTTAAAAAAAACATCATGGAACCCATTACAGAACTAAAAAGAATCAAAGCACCTTCACTCAACCTCACGATTGAGAGAATATTAAGAAATTCCACAGAGAATAACAAATGCAGAAATAGTTGCATCTTGACATACATGCATTATAACAGTGTCAAAAATGTTATTAAAGAAAACTGGGCCATAGTCACCGAAAACCCATATCTGATTAACATCTTAGGCAAAGCTCCATCCTTTGTTTACAGGAAGGCCAGAAGCATTAGATGTTTTGTTGAATTTAGATCTAGACTATATGAGAGAAACACTAAAAGATGTGAAGCTAATTGTACATTTTGTATATATACAGCAAGGTGATAGTTTGTATTACCCTTATTTAAAGAAAATCATTAAGACCAGTGCAGGGGGGTGATTAAGTAATTTACATGGCACAGTGCAACAAATGTGATGATGTGGGCAAGACTGTAAAAAATCTTAAGTGTAGGATTTCATGTAATTTGTCAGAAATCCACTCTGGTTGCATTTAAGTGTAGGATTTCATGTCATCTGTCAAAAATCCACTCTGGTTGTAAAAACAATGCACTAGTCAGACATCTTTCTCTGCATGGAAGACACAAAGGTTTTAAGTTACAGATCTGTAATCTCTTTACCCTCCCCTGTTCTGATCCATCTTTATTTTACCCTCTTCTTCTCTGATTTCTCTACAGATTCCTTTTTACCACTATCTAGTGACCACCATATATTCCTAACAGTAACTCAGTCCTACAAGATTAGTGGTCCCTAGCATGTGACTGTTAAAAAATATTTTTGTTTATGCTTTCTCTTGACATTTACATGAGTTTTAATTACTGAGTTTTGCTTAGTTGCACTTTTTTAACATTTGTAATGCTAAAAATGTTGCTTTACTATAGATATAGATATATAAATATATACATACATATATATATATATATATATATATATATATATATATATATATATATATATATTGCTTCTGTGTGTCCTTCATGTTAATTTATACTGTATACTGAATCTTTTCTCATGTCACTATAAATCATTATGTATGTATTTCTGGAGCTTTTCTCCCTGAGTCTCTGCTGAAAATGGGTGTCTGGCCGAGTCGAACACTACCTGGTAAACAAATGTAAAATAAATACATAAATAAATAAATACTGGATCGCATAGACACTGATGATCTTGAAGGTGATATCCTGAATGTACTAGAAAAATGCGAACTTGTATGGCAATTAAAGCTGAACTCTTTCAGAAAGCTTGGACTAAATTACTACTGTTCATTTAAAAGTGTACCACATTTTTTACAGGATTAATTTTATATTTTATTTTATCACTATCCTTATTTATGTATTGATGTTAGGGTTATTTTATACAGAGTGTTCACTACCTTTATAAGGATACTAATTTTTACTGTCCCACTCTGGCCAGCACTAAGTCAATGTACTTTTCCTGGTTTAAGTTACTCATTAAATGTACATATAAAGTTATATTCTTGTTTTAATCTTGCTTTACTGTTTTTAATATGTATATTGGTTAGTTTTAGTAAGATTTTTTGTAGGTATACATTTTTAGGGTTCTTGTACACAGACCTGAAGAAGTCTAGAGGGATGAAAGCAATCTTTGTTAACAATGCTCCACTTAAAGAAATCCCAATCCCTCCAAGCTACACGCTCTAGGGACCTAAACCTTGTCACCACAATAAACAGAACATGCTGGAGGGATAGATTCCTGTCCCAGAGACTTCCCATACTCTAGAACAGACTACCTATCTATGTCAAACAGAGATCCTCATTAGCACTCTTCAAGAAAAATCTTGATGATTGGATGGGTAATAGGAAATTCACCCCAGGGATCACTTCTGTGGCTCTGCTTGACAGGGGCACAGAAAAATAATTTTCTTGGGTGACGAAAGCCAGGGTACCTTTTTGGCTAGGCTTGTATAGGCCCTAGGGCCAATAGCCTAGTACCTACCTATGAAACTATAATAATTTATGGAACTAGATTATGGGGGAATTTACTAAAGCCTACATGGACTTATTTTCTGTGTAGGGATAGTGGCACATTGCTTACATGAAAGTAAGCAGGTGTGCGATCCAGGAAACAGAGCTGAGGAATGTGCATGAGCGTACCAACATGGAAGTGTCCGTGGCATGCAAATCATCTCATAAGCAGGTGAATTGTATGCAAATGAGCATGGCAGAGCAATCCAGCAAGCAGATAATCAGTCCTGTAGACCCCATATTGGTATCTGAAATGTACATGGAAAAATTCTATGCTGCTAAGAAAAGAAAAAAAAAAAACATTTAAAAAGTGTAAAAATGAAAATTAGTAGTATGTTACAGTAATGCATTACAGGACCCTACATGGAATATGAATAATGGTAGACTGCTGTGGTTGTTAATGAGGCAGGGCCTGGAACCATGTACTTTCCAGGTTGTGTACATGGATCACTATGCAAATGAGCTGGGGTTACTGAATACCACAAATGGGTATCCATGTATGCAGATTCCATCTGTGTAGGCAGACAACCATTTTGGTGTCCACAGAAGAGGTAGCCAACATCAAAAGGGGTGTGTCCATATTCTTTTAAGCTCATTGGACAACAGATATGCTTGTTTGCCCGGGGGTGTGTACACTGGCTGCTAAGCTTTGTTTACCTTGGGGGCACATGTTTCAGTGAGTTTGACCATGTTTGTGCAGTGCATCGCTGTGCTGAGCATGACCTTCTATGGGGGCATGTACAATGACTGCTGAGCATTGTTTACCTTCGCTGAGAATGTTTGCATGGCACATTGCAGTGCTGAGCGAGGAAAGCTGTTAAAAAAATGGCTGAGAAAGGCAATGAGATCTTAATTACTGATGGACCCTGTTCCACTTGAAATAGGGTCTGTAACAGTCCTTAATGATGTTCTTGGCAGGTGGAATGCATCATAGGTAGCCAATCACAAAGGCTGCACATACAGCAGAGTATTATAAAGGTTTCAGAAACCCTACAGCCTGATTTCACCCTGTACTCTGCACCACTGGTGTACAGACGTGGGACTTTTAACTGGAGACATGCTAGGGGTTGCTGCAGGTCTGCTACATATGTATGTGCTAGATGATGAGGTCAATGCTGCTGATGATGCTAACCATTAGGGCTAGATTGAGAAGGAGAAGAATGTTCTTCTCCTTCTCAATCTAGCCCTAATGGTTATCATGAATGTGTGTGCTGGCACCCCTGGTAGTTATCATGATTCCCATATCTGGCACGCATCACAGTTGTACCAGATGTTTGCTAGGGGGGACATCCCACAGGGCCATTTACTGGAGGATGCTGGCTACACACTGGAACCATGGATGATGACACCCATCAGAAATGCACAACCACCCACTGAAGAATGCCATAATGAGGCACACGCAGAAACTAAGAACATCACACAGCATGTGTTTGGGCTGCTGAAGTCACAGTTCCAGTGCCTTGATATACCTGGTGGAGCTCTGCAGTACTCTCCAGCCACATGTGCACATATGTTCACAGTATGTGCCATGCTACATAATATGATCCTGTGGAAACAGCTGCAACAGGATCAGCAAAAGGAAGGGATACCCAGCCCCCACAAGTGCCTAGGTCACCACAGCCATACCCACAGGGGGACTCTGAAGAGGAAAACCCAGAGGCTGTCCCTGTAGACAGACATAGGCATGCCCAGTATCCCCTTGCCTTGGCCAAGAGACAATGCATAGCACATGCACTGACAACCTAGGGCCCTAGGGACTGACACCTTACTCCCACTCACATACATATTAGTAAAAATTATGCCAGCCAGCCCACACACTCTGTATCTCACCATGTATTGACTTTGAACTGTGTGAATCAGACAGAGTCACTCCCAAACTACAGGTCTTTTAACTGCTGAATTCACAAGGTAAGTTGCACAGCTACTCACCACTTGTAAGGGGTTCTAGAATATGGTAGCATATGTATGGACCTGCCACATCTATGCAAGGGAATATAGTGGGTGACTGGGCTACTTGCAAAGGTCTAAAAGATACTTGGGACAACAGGTAGTCTGTCCAATAGTATATGCCCCATAATATTCACAAGGCCACATGTCTGGAAACCCCACTACATTATTCAAAACAGCGGGGTCACAGAACAGGTGCATGATTGCGCATGTCAGCAGAGCATGGGCTGGTCATTCCCCACCATCAACTCATCAGTGTAACCATAACACAGCTGTAGTAGTATATTTGCAATGATATGTCAGCAGGCCACCCAATTCCAGGGCTGTGACATAGAGACAGAACCTGGCCACACATTCTATGCCTCACATAATGCAGGGGTGACAATGCATGCTGTTGCTTGTGTGATGAATGACGCAACCCTATTTAGCAGCCTGTGTGGCTCAGTAGGCTAGGGACATTTGCATGTATGATGGTGCTGTTGGTTTGAATCTGGAAGTAGCCACATCTTTTGCAATTGAGGTAGTTATTAGGTGATATTCCCACAGACTATTATAACCCATCAATCTGTCACCACAAGAAAGCTGGACAAAGCCAGAGTGAATAGGGGACAAAGGGCCAAACCTATAAACAGACATTATACATGCTCTGAGTAACCCAGAAAGTGGCTAGTATAACAACAGGTTGCAACAGGTCAGATTAGCTGCAGGATGTAAAGGCCATCACTTATATGTCTCAGTAGTTACAACAGTTTAGTGACTGCATTTTACAGTATAGTACTGGAAAACCACAAATGTATGAAGAACAGAACAGACATATGGGGTGAAATGCTAGACATTCTGCAAAACCATGTATAGGGAGAGGTATGCAGACTGTCACCATGTGTGTGGTGTTACATCATGTACCCCAGTCACATCATACCTCTCAACCTCTTAGAGCAAGAAATCTGGTCAAAGCCATGATAAAAGTGAGACAAAATCCCACAAATAAGGACAAGTTTTTAATATTCTTCTTACAAATGTAGAATGTTGATAGAATAACAGGTCTTGAATTAGTATGAATCTCCTGAAGTGTATGGAGTCTGAAACTCAAATGTCTGTCATTATTTATTGACGTCAGCCTTCACTGATTTGCCACTAATTTGACAGAAAACCACAATGGTATGTAAAATGAACCACAAATATGAGGCAAAATTCTGGAGAGTCTCTGAAGTTCTGTATAGCTGTGAGGTATGAGTCACATATTAAGGTCAGCAAACAGCCATGGAATGCCTTGGACAATATCAGGGAAGTGCAGTACCGTGGTAACAAGTACAGCAGCCAATGGCTTGCAGCACACATAATCCCAGACTGGAGTACAGGTAGCTCTGGCCTGGAGTCACCTTGTAAGTACTGACAGTCACACTGGGCATGCTCCTACACTTAGCTAACTTCAGCCCAAGTCTGTTGCCCCTACCACCAAGAGGCCTGCTATGTGGAATGATGTCTGAACATACATGCAGCTATGTATACATATCTGTCTCTCCCTACCCCCTCATGCTTGATTAGTGTATCTATCGATATGTGACACACACACACACACACACATATATATATATATATATATATATAAATATCTGTATATATATATATATAT
>NC_056729.1:1019335422-1019357922 GCF_019279795.1 Protopterus annectens
GCCATGCCATTCTGTGTCACTGTATTGCAACCAGGTGTCCATTGTTTAACCCCTAAGACACCTGGAAGGGACACATACACAGGTCCATGACACACCTGTCATTCTGTAACTCTACCACCAGTCTAACATCAAACAACAAAGTTACACAAAGTTTGATGTGTAGTCATGACACATGCCAGCATACAATACTTGAAGTGGCCCACACTAGGTGACATGGAAAACAATATTGCACTACACAAGTGCATGTCAGGTAATATATTCACTCTGTGCATCAGACACATATTTGCATTTTCTTGCATCAATGTCACAGATGGCAGGGATGTGGCACAAGTATCATCACATGCACAGGGTGTGGTGTGGGGGTGCCAGTGGCCTAGGCTGTGCCAAAAAGGTGACAGCATATGTGTGAGTCAGGAAGGGGTGCGGGTTAGATGGGCCATGGAGCAGTGACGTGTGTGTCTGTTGGTGCCCTGCATGCAACAGTGGTGTTTGTGTGTGCATGAACACAATCAAGCTCAGTGCTAGCCCTGCACATGTGTATCTTTGACAGCTGTGGACCACACATGGTAGAGTGGACAGTTCACCATCCCCAGTCATGAACACATGAACTCAGTCTGCCAGGAGTAGCACTGGCATCACCATGACCAGGGTCAGATGCTATACTATTACCTGATGGTGACTGCAATATGCTGGGACTGTGTCCCACATGGATCACCAAGGACCACGTGCCCATGGCCTTCCACATCATGGTGAGGACAGCACACTTCCCTCTGTAGCATTGTAGGTACTGCCAGTAAGGCAGCATGACTGTGCACAGCCACGTGGACTCCAGAAGATGGTGTTGCTGACCTTCGTCCACGTGTCTGATGCCCAACTCCAGCCAGATGTTCCAGCACAGACATTGTGCAGTCAAAGACAGACACCGTCTCAGCCCACCATCTATCTACAACAGCAAGGAACTGATCCAGGGTGTCCCCAATGGGGTGGGGCGGTCACGGATGTCAGACTATGCTGTATCCATAACCCTAAGCATCCATGTGGTGTTGCATTCTGAACTTGCCTGTGCCTCCATGATGGACTGAAACATGAGGTGAGTGACCCATGATGTGACACCTGCAACAGTTGGTGGATTCACAGCAGTCCTCCTATGTGCACCTCCATCAATCTGCCTGTGTGGGACCTCACCAGTTCTCTGGGTATGGCCAGTGTCTACACTCACTGACACTATACCCTTTCATGTCACCACCCTCTGACTGTCCACTATCTGTGGCCTCTGGGGATTGGGTGTGTGTGGGCATACTGATTATGTGTGGTGACAATGGGGGCAGAAGATGTCAGCCTCTGAGATAGATTCAGCCACCAAGAACCCCACCTGTGCCTCAGTATGGCCACCATCATCAGCAGCAGCATCCAATGAGACACTGACATCAGGTTGTGAGGGGGACAGACTCCAACCCCCCTGGTCACCTGTGAGAAGCAAAACAACAGCAGTACATTACTACCCACACTAATATTTATGGCAGTCCACACAGACTCATACAGATGAGGAACCTGGTGCCATGGCCAGTTGAGGCAAGGTAGGCAGATTACCGGTAACCAGCCTACCCTAATGTGCTGTGGTGATGGAGATATAGCAATAAGTATAGGTTGTTTATGAAAAAAACAGAGTAATAACAGCATGACAGAACAGTGGAAGCAACTCAATTACATGTCAATGCATATTATGTGGAACACAACAGTAAATGACAGAACAGTCAGTATGTTCACAGCACACCAGTAATAGTTACAGCATAAGGGCAACAAAATAGGTAATATAACAAGATATGTAAATATGCAACCATTATAATACATAACAATAATAATACACATGTCCAAAATACAGGTAATTGAACAACATATGTGAAAAGTAAACTATAAACAATGGATAACAATAACAATGAAATGAAGATAAGCAGTGGGGAGAGACAGTAAAACAGTCCATTAGTACCATTATAGGCTATTTACTTGACAACAGTACTACTATCTACTCTACATATCTGTCCTTTATTATGCCACAAGTCCCCTATATCTGTTGTAGCAAGTACAGACCTCTCAAGCTATTCGCATGGGATAATATGGGCCACACAAGAACAACTGTGGGGTACACTACTACACAGAACAGTGGGACATCAGGTGGACCTGTATAACTTCCAAGCTGTACTGTGGGCTGATGTAGTGATACTTTGCAATTTAGGTAATCATGCCAATGATAATGCTGTGACAGATGGATTATGCACTACTAATTACATTACATGACAGCGTGATACTTGAGAGACATGTATGTGTACAGTACAGACCCTAAACAAATATCATGCCTTGCTTGGCAGGCAGGGGGATAGCACCCAATAGCAGTGACTGCAGAGGACATCTGCATGGAACGTATGAATTGGCTGCGGCAACTTTGAACAGACACACCAGGCATACAGCCATACCAGGATTACACATTTTATTTATTTCATTTCATTTTATTTTATTAGTAGTATATTTATGTCCTTTATGTTATGTTGTACTTTCACATTCTTGCTAATGATTTTAACAGTCTGTGACATCTAAACACACAATTATTTACTCATAATATGGGTTACCTCACCCATTTATCTGTAGTTCCTGTGGAGAGAGAATCTGTAAACATTACATGAACAATTCTGTAATATTTAGTACTACATAGCACTGGATTCAAACCTTGGTCTGTGTGAGGCAAAATGTACTACAGATAGAGCATTTAACAAACTGAGCTACTGAGCCATGCTGACTAATGTCTGACTGATATTTGTCTAGAGCTCACATGGAACCAATATATGACCTTGCAGTACTACTACAGTTGTATACTAGACTGCAGTGACAATAGAACACGCATGCATAAAATACAAGCATGACAGAGATAGTAGGTAATCTATACATTAGTATATAGAATGCAGGTGTACACAATGTATTGTTACTGGTTTGAAATATCTGCGAAGTCAATCAACAATATCAGATCATGTAGTGGGCTACCTCACCCATATACCTTGCTTACCTGCGGTTTGTGGATGGCAGAGCATTATGTGGACAATGTTGCCCTAGAAACAGCCTTAACCTGTTCTGCATGTGTTATATAAGACATTTGGCAGCCATTATATTTGCATGCTATGGCTATTACAGTGTTATACTTGACTGCAGCACCTTCCATTGCAGCCTGAATGCATACAGTTGTACTGCAATGATTAAATCAAGACAAACATGATATACACAATTAACCTTGGTGTTATTGGTGGTGGTTCATGAGTTACTGCAGAACAGTTGCCATTATTCATTTTTTGACAAACAGCTCTTATTCCACAATTATTGTACTACAGACTATCGTATATAGTTTCATGCAGTTTCTGGTACTGTTTCAAGTTTTTATTGAACAACAGTTGTCATTATTCAGGTCTTGCAATGCAGCTCTACATCCACAGTTATTGCACTACAGACTTTCTTGTATATACTTTAATGCAGGTAATGCTATTGTTTCATATTTTTACTGCACTACAGTTGGCATTATTCATTTATTGCACTACAGCTCTAAGTCCACATTTATTGCAATACAAACTTTAATGTACATACTTTATTGCAGGTAATGCTTTACTCATTCTTGCTTATTTCCCTACAGTTAGCATAATACATCCGTACTCACCACACTAATGGCACAACCTGGCCAAGTGCCTGGCATGCAGCTCAAGGTCGCGAGCCCTCTCCTCTGCAGCTGTTGGGAGAGAAGCACACCATTATGCATACCAGTTTAGCAGATGTTCAGATTAGATATTGGTGGTAGAGAGGTAAACATACTTACATATGTGTGGGACATCCCCTACCTGAAATTCTTGGACCCAGGTGTCCAAGAGATCTCCCATATGTCTCTTCAGGTCATCATAGTGGTAACAACACTGCTCACCTGTGCAGGGGATACCAGTTTCACTGGTGAGGTCCCTTGCCAGCCAGTTGCAGGCCTCCACCTTGCACTCTAAGTCCTGGCAACTGCCCTGCAGAAGACGGCCTTCATGTTTTTTTACAAGGAGTATGACCATGACCCTGGACTACAGGATGCCCCAACTCTGCACCCAAAAGTGCAAACCCTCACCAACACCTGCCATAGTATCCTTCAGAGACAGAACTCCAATGGATTATGCTGTATTTCTGCCTGTTGGTCTTAATATAGCCTGTATTCCCACATTTACACAGCACTGGACAACATTTAAAAATGTGGCACATCGTTTAATAGTGCACAAACCAGTGCAGCTGAGCTGAGAACTGCAAAAACCCAAAAACCTTTATGCTTAGCAGTGCTTAGCAGTGCACAAACCAGCCAAGCAAAGCTGAGCAGTGCATAAACATTTTCAGCCATTATTGTGTTTATGCGGCACTTATCAGGGATTAGCAGGTGTTAGCAGAGCTTAGTGGAGCTTAGCGAGCCAGAATTTAAATAAAATTAGTATCATTTGTATTTCAAAAATAAAAGCTTATTTTTGTTGCATGTATTAAAACCTTGCATCTACTGCTCATGAGGCCATACCTCTACCCATTTAGCTACAAGGATATGTGGAATTCAGCTAAACCTTTATATATACCTCTCAGCTGTTTATAAGCACTGCGGAGCACATTGCCATGCCACACAAACCTCAGCTATGCTTAAACATGACCTTTAAATAAATAAATAATTAATTGCATCTGGTTTGTATTTTTAGATGTCTGGCAGGTGTCTTGGTGCCACTTAGCATTGCTGCACTCTACACATGCCTCTCAAACATCCTTTAAAAAAAAGAAACAATAAACAAAACAATTAAACAATTGACATTATAAAATTGGACAGTGCAGTGAGTGTCTTACTCATCTGTGGGCACAGTTGGCACTACACTCCCTACACTGATTCAATAACCGTGTTCCATGGCTCTCACTTGGCAATGCACCATGATTAATATGCATGGTGTGCTGCCGAAGAGGAACCATGTACACAGACACAGTAACATTCCATGTAGGCTCTAAACTATGCCTACATGGAGTTTATTAAATCCTGGGGTATGTTTTGGACAAAGTATGTTTTCTGAATGCCAAAATATAATTTTTTTGATTGCCAAATTGTCTAATGTTTAAATATTTCCAACCATGTATTATAATGTCTTTGATAAATTCACAGACTTTGTTTAATAATAATCTATGTAATAAGAAGTATCACATCATTATTAATTTTATTAATTTTATTTAAAGTACATAAGGTTTAAATTATTAGGACATTTAGTAAGTAGGGCAGTAAAAGCTTGAATATCACACTGATAATGCGGGAAAGGATTTGAATTTGTTAATATGTATACCATTACACTTTGTTTTACAACTAAATAAACCACTCCCTTACCTGATAACTTTTATATTAGTCAAAAAGTTTGGGATGAAACTATTATTCTGTTTACTTTTTGTTTTGTATCGCTTGTCTGTGTGCTTAATAAAGGATTATTAGTAGAATTAGACTGTCTACCCTGCTTGGATAACTTCTGAATACCTAATAGAGTTAGTAACTCTGTATAATATTAATAATATTTCAAAATAAGTTTTTATTTTATTTTTTTTAGGATGTTTTTAAATTCAGTACCTCTACTGCCATTTTCTGCTTTTTTCTGCTTTTTAATATATAGTGATTAACTAGACATACAAGAATTGAAAAACCTCTGTATAGAGAGGTTTCTTATGCTGTTTTGCTTTTGACCCACTATACATGTATAATGGGTTGTTTGAGACTTAAGGGATACCATAGAGATTACTTGTTTCAAATATTTAACTTTAAAGCAATGGTATAACTGTTGCAATACATTTGACATAAAGAGAGTGCCTTGATAGGTAAGTATCTCTGTATGGATACCCATTCTGGAGAATAATGGTACCAGTTAACTGATAACTGTCATGGCATTAGCTTTAAATAAAGGTACTACTTCTGGGAATTTTGAAGCATAGTCCATTACTATAAGCACCTACTAATACCTATTGCTAGATTTCACTAGTGTTCCCACAATGCCATGAGCAATATGTTTAAATGGTACCAATATACTACAGATTGGGATAAATGGACTCTAAAATCCAGGGTGGGGTGCAGTTTTCTGACATTCTGAATATGAGGAAAATAAGCTTTATTCTTCCTTATGCCTGGTCAGTAAGATCTGGCTAGTAGTCTTGCCTCAGTAATGCCCATTGCCAGGTAAACTCCAAACATGTGACTATGGGCTAGCTTCATAGCTAATGTCTTATGAAGTTTGGTCACTAGCAAGTGATACTGCATTTTCTCCCTATAGTCCCATATTTTAATGATAAAAAGTACAGGAAACATCTTCACTATCCTCCCATACAACCCTGGCTATTTTATCTCTTGTAATACTTAATGCATCTATTCCAATTATCTTTGTTTAAGTTTATGTAGCTTAACTTTATGTTCAGTAACTGGAGGTTACTTTCTTTACTTGTTTCACTTGATTTGAGGTGTTAGGTATAGCTTCTTTCCCAAAAAACAGTGGCACGGCATTATCTTTTATGTCATCTTCTAAAAAGATAGTTCTAGGCAGAAAAAGTGCTTCTGCTTTGAGTTTTCTACAAACTTCCTGATAGTTCACTTTCCCTTTAGGTTTATTCTCCATTTGGTTAGAAATGGGTGTAGAACTCTACATTTTCTTACCCATGTCACTTGTATTGCCTACAAAATTTTTTTAGTTATGAGAGTATTCACTTAAGTGCCTAGTGCTAAAATCTGAAGAAAATTGATATAAAGATATTGAACATAATAGGAAACCATCTTATAGATACATAAGATGTGGAAGGAATAAAGACAAACAAATTGATAAACTGCGTGTAGTTTCTAAAATTTATTCTCAGACACAATAGATTATAGATACTGTATATTTACAAAATCTTATGAAAAACAGTTTGGCTCCACAAAGGGAGTAATAAGTTGTCCTAGTGACATCCAGGTAACCTCAGATACTGGAATCAAATTTGATTATATTGAATAAGAAGTGCGCAAATTGGATCCAAACAAAGCACAGGGAGGAGATGGAGTTAGTAATAATGACCCGAGAACACTTCAGCAAGAACTTACAGTACCATTATATTCATTATTTACTAGGTCGTACAAATATGAGGAGATTCCTCAAGATTGGAGACATGCACTTATTAAATCTGTCTTTAAGGGAAAGGGAAGTAGGACAAACTCAGAGTCATACGGCCCTTTAAGGTTACTTTCATGATGTGGACAAAAATGGAGAAATAATGGAGAAGGTAATATTGGATAAGTTATTGTCAAAGACTGGAAAGGTTGGTTCTTGAAACCATATATCAGCATGCATATGTTGATAATATATCTATTACCACCTATAACATGATGTTCTATAATAATATAATAACAGCTATGAATGAAAAATTGTGCTGTGATATAATTTATATATATATTTAACTTTAGTATTTGATAGTGTCCTACATAAAATGCTGATCAATAAATTAGAACAACTAGGTATTGATGTACTCTTGATAGGATGGATAGCCACTTGGCTTACAAATAGGACATGGCAGGTATCATACAGCAATTGGACAGGTGAAATTGGTTGCAGTCAGGGTGTCACACAGGGTTCTGTCCTAGGACCACACTTGTTTTTTTGTGTCTTTCAGATCTATTTTTTTCATATAAGGTTTTTCTACAGTCTGTATGAAAATTACTTGAAACTGGGTAAACTGATTACATGTGTTACAAATAGGGCATGTCTGCAAAAGAACTTGGCCAAACTGACCATTTGGGCACAGGAGAAAGATATGCTGATAATACATCAAAACTAACCATATGAAATTTGGGAGACATAAATTGAAAGGTGAATATTTAATACAGCACACAGTGATTGAAACTGTAAATTCATTTGCAGACTCGGCTATATGGGTTAGATCCAGCTTTGAGTTTTTCTAATCATATCAGAGCATTGATAATGATAGTTATAGAACAATATATTGTATAAAATGATTCATAAAGTCTAGGAAATCAGAAATTATGAGATCATTATTTGTTGGTTACATTTCACCAAAACCTGAGAATGGAATAATGATACGGAAGCCTTATAAGAAAACAATCATAACAGGTATGAGTAAACTGGAAAGTGTACTAATGAAATACACCAAGGATGTCCATGTATGTGAAAATTTAAGTTATTATGAAATACTTAAATATCTGAACTTGTACAGTGTCTCTTACAGATATTTAAGAAGAGACTTTATTCAGGTATATAGGGTATTTAGAGACAACTACCTCTGAAAATAATTGGGGTTCTCAAAAATAGTAGAGAATCATCAGACAATCTATGCAGAAAACTCTATAGGAATGAGAAGTGTACTAAATCGTTCACTAAGTGCGCAGCTGATGTATGGAATAGACTACCAGATTACATTAAAGCAAGCAGTTGCTTAGATATTTTTAAGAACAGCTTGGACACTTTTTATGGGAATAACTGTTTTGGTATATTGGCAAGCTAGAAGGGCATTAATGCCCATGCCTGAAATATTTGTATGTATGTTTGTATGTATTAATTCTTTTATTGTTACCTTAATATGCCAACATTTCTTGTATCTATACAGTACATATTTCTGTAGTATGCAACATTTTACGCCAGACTTTTCTATTAGTTTAACTTCAATTTCTCTAGGGACATCCATTACATTATTGGGTTTTGATACTATATCATTGGGGTAGGCTTCTGGTAACACAAAGTATTTCTTTTTTTATCATTTAATGATAGCCAAATGCACCCTTCTTTTGGAGCTTCTATGCTAACACCCTTTTCCTGGTTTTGATTCTGCATGTCTATATGAATATCATTTTCTTGCTGCCCCCTCCCTCCATTGTATAGTCAATGGGAATATCAGTCTGTTTATTTACCTCTTTCTTGTTAAACATATCAGCCTGCCACACTGTGTTTATGGATTCTCCCTCCTGCAACATTTTCATAGTGGTTTCAAATGGGTAAAATCTTTTCCCAGTATAATGTCATAATTCAGGTCAAGGGGTTATAGATACAGGATGTAAACATTTTCCTAGAACTATATGAACTTAGTGATATGAATTTTAACTAACAATAGCAACTAAAACCAAAAGTCTATTTCAGGAAGTTAAGAAATAACAGCCTGCAATGTTCATTGCTGGTCCACAGTAATACTGCCCACCCCAACCATAAGGAAATAGCTAATATCCTATCTGACAAATTTAGAGCAAATTTTACTCTATCCACAACTCCAGCTATTCCATATATTCCACAGTCCCAGCCATGCCTTTAATCAATATGAAGCAACTCCTCACAGCCTCTCAAAACATAAGAGCACCTCAACAATGGGCCTTGATAACATATCAAGTTGCCTCATTATCAATACCAAATATGGCCTATCTGAACCACTATGTAACCTCTCTTAACTGAAGCTACTCCATTGGTTACATTTCTAAAGCTTGGAAAACAGATATTGTAATGCCTTTATATATGGGTGGCTTAACCACAGACCATGTTAATTATCAATGTGTTTCTCTTACTAGCCTCATATGTAAAACATTGGAATGTATTATGTCAGACCTCATCAATCTGGACATTATCTTTCTATAGTTGCATATGTTCATATCATTAACATTACTGTTATCATAACAACTGAAATTAATATTTCAATCTGCGTAATATACTGTGTCACAGAAGCATTAGTAAGCAGATATCACTAAGCTCAGAGAAGTTAAGCATACACAAAGCACCTACCAATTCATGTTTACATTAAATATTAGAAAGAAAAGAAAAAAACATTTTTGATTGTTTTTTTTATCTTCTTTGTTGTGTTGTGGTTATTACTAAGATGTTAAATAAAAGGGACATATACAAAGATGCTCTTTTACCTTGTTAAAAATGTTCAAATCTGATCAATAGTTGGTTAAATTGGTTAGGCACATGCACATGACTTGATTTATTTACATTCTCAAGAAAAGGATCTCCTGTTATATTCCAATCCCTTTAAAATGTTTCAAAATGTGTAATTTAATTCATAAGTTTCTAATGTTAACAGGCTCTTCTAGATATAAAAACATAATCCTTACAATATTTTGAATATCCAAGCTGAATTTTTATGATCTATATAAGCTATATTAGTTAAAATCTCTATTTCAAGTTCCTATATATGCTCATACAAACAAGTCAACAGAAAGTTTCAATGATTTATCATTCTGATTCATACATTCTTGCTGTTAGCTTAAACTATTCTTTCTAGTTCTAAAGGTATGATGTCAAGAAGTCTTTAATGAAATTTTGACATATAATAAGGAATAATTGTATAAACTGAATAAGTTCTTTTCTAATAGATATTAAAACTGATGAGTTTAACTTTGGTTTTCAAAACTTTAGTATTTATAGATATTAGGTGGTAGCTAGAGTTCTGCTTTTATAGATAGAGAGGCAACTCAAGTAGTTGAAACTACTCAAATTCGGAGTTTATAACTCCAGGCTGGGTGCAAAGTTCAATCCTAACACTATTTTATTTGATTATTGTCATAATATGATTACAGTTCTGACATCCACATCATATCTTATAATCACGTTCTCATTTCTAATAAAAGTTAAAGACCCACAAGTCCATAGAGAAACTTCACAAATCAAAGTCTTGATTAATTTAACATCTAAAGGAGGGAATAGTTTATCAATTCTTATAAAAAATGATAAACTGAACATATTTTATCTTATGCTGTACAATGGTAACCTTAAGAGGGATCTCTCTATAAACATTAACAGATTAAACAACTCATGTAAGAGAAGAAGGTTATTCAGATACCTTAACCTACATAGATCTAACCTAATTTTTCTTCAAGAAACTCATCTCCTAAAAAAAGACATGGATACGTTAGATACCAACAAGTACACAACTTTAGTCAGCTCGGAACATACACTGAAAAAAAGAGGGGTAGCTATCCTGTGGAACAAATCTCTACCTACTCCCAAAATTATTAAGACATACAAAGATGACAAGGGAATGTTCTGTATGGTTACACTACAGATCAATAAGAAGATTTTTACATTTATCAATGTATACTGTATACCAGGTATAGGTATTAGCACAGTGAAACAACATTTCAATCAAATAGTACTCCTCTCCAAAGGAGACATTATATTAGCAGGTGATTTCAATTGTACTCTATATGCAAATGATACTACTACTCTTGGGAAGAGGAAAATTACAGCTAGCACAAAACATTTAAAAGATTGTATTAACTCATATCATTTGAATGACATTAATAACCAAGCAAATCCTAAGTCACTACCATATATCTTTTTTCGAATAGACATAAGTCTTACTCTAAAATAGATAGAGTTCTGATCTCTAACCAACTTGCAAATGATTTATTTAAATCTATGGTAATTTCCTGTCCAATATCGGACCATAATTCAATCACTTTTGAACTTACTGTGAATGTAATACATAATATTCAGATTAAAAGAACTCCAACCTACCTAACTCAACTAAAAGACTTCAAAGAATTTATAAATGAGGAGACACAAAGCTTTTTAGAAATAAACACCACACCAGATGTCTTGATTATATTTACTTGGGATGCTCTGAAATCGTACTAATACGGGCAAAGTATAAGATTGTATAATAATAAAAGGAAAACATGGGATAAAGATCTACTAGACATACAAAATAAACTAGATACTCAAACTCAACAACAAGGAAAACATCACAAATAAAAAAGTTCTAGAAGAAATAAATAAGTTAAATGAGGAATATAAAGAAAATTTAAATCACAAAATCAAAATAAACCTAGAGAAATATAAATTCTTATCATACTCCATAAATCCCAAATATTTAAATAAACTTAAAAATGAAACAAAAAGACTTAACAAACAAAATCATATCAAAGAGATTTTTTCCTCAAGGAAAAAGAAAAATGTTTCTAATCTATCAGAAATTCTAGATGAGTTTAAAGATCACTTTCATAAAATTAATCACAATAGAGTTAATATGGAACCAAAAGATAAAATAAAGAATTTCATAACCACATACATGGATAAAAAACTTAATAAATAACAGGTTTAATCAATGGAGAAACACATCTCATATACAGACATTATCACTCAAATAAACAAACTCAAGTTAAGCAAAGCACCAGGTAATGATGCTTAAATACCTGAGATTTACAAAATAATCTCTAAAAATTTTTATTCATTAATACATAATGTATTCCTGGCAGTTCAGACTGAATCTACTATCCCCCTGTCTTGGAAATACAATTTTATCTCACCAGTTCTGAAATCTAATAAAGACCGAACAAGATGCTCATCATATAGGCTCATCTCATTACTCATTTTTGACTGCAAGATGTTCATGGACATATTTGCTGACAGATTAAAGACAAATCTTCCAAACATAATTGAAATAGAGCAAACAGGCTTTATTACAAATAGAAATACTTTTGAAAAACATAAGAAGAACCTTAACTCTAATTGATTATGCAAATAAAAATAAGAAGGCTCTGACACTAATAAACCTTGACATAAATTTAGCCTTTGATTCTGTAAACTGAGACTATTTGTTTATCTTACTGAGGTGTATAATTTTATCTGATACATTTGTAAATCTGATTTAACATTTATATAAAGGAGCACTGGCATACATAAGAATTGGCACATATGTCTGTCAAAAGGTACCTATATTAGAAGGAACTAAACAGGGATGTCCACTCTCCCCTTTATTATTTACCTTAATAATGGAGCCCTGGGCTAATTTAATTAGAAACAAAAATGTCATAGAAGGATTTAAAATAAGTGAGAATACAGTATCTAAAATTCAGCTTTTTGCTGATGATGTTCTAATTACATCAGCAGGAAACAACTCTTCAATATAGTCATTATTTAACACAATGTCGGATTTTAAGAAAATCTCAGGTCTGATATTTAATGAAGAAAAAACAAAGATTTTGCCTATACATTCAGGAAAAAATATTCTTAATAAAGCTTACTATAAATATATACCTAATTCAGATCAAATAACTTATTTAGGTATTGTATTAGTAAGAGATATTAAATCAATCATTCATCATAACTATAGTAAATGTCTTGAAAACATACATACTCTTTTTAAAAGTTGGAATAATATCCTATTCTCCATGGAGGAAAGACTTACAATTATTAAAATGATTATATTTCCGAAGATACTATATATAATACAATCAATATTACTCCCACCTACTAAGACAATCATTAAAAAATTAAACTCACTAATGTTAAAATTCTTCTGAGCACCTCATAGACCCAGAGTGGCATTAAAGACACACCAATAATTGGTCCCAAGGAGGTATAGCCTTTCCTGACTTTGATCTATACTCTGTCTCCTCTATTATCAAAACTATATCACTACTAATAGATCATTCATATGTCATGAAATGGAAGAAATATTGGGAATTAATTAGCATGGAATTAACCAATATACCACTAACACACAAAAACATTATTATAAATAATCCCATACTATGGATACTCAAAGATTTTTGCACTATCCCCATTACACCGAGACACACGTCAAATATCCCATTAAATATTATTATTACTTTCCGTAACTTTTTATATAAACATCCCAAATATAAGGAATGGATTTTCATTTTATTTCTCATAACATACACACAAGGTATACATTTATCATCTAACCCTGATACAATGTTACTATTCAGGCAGAATAAATTAATGTACTGGCATCAGATGCTGCTGGATAATAAAGTTAAAAACCTAGATTTTTTTTAATCCAAGAATTTGATTTGGATGAAACTTGTTGGTTAGAGATTCAGGCTTTCAGACAACATCTCTCTAATAAATTAGACTTAATATCACCAACAACTAAAGAATCTGTCCCAATACTGATGTGATACTAAACTTATAGCAACAGATTTCAAATAAAGGCAAAATCTCTCACATTCACAAAATTATTAAGAGGCGAAACCTTCAAATGTCTAGAAAATTACTGGAATTATTTCAACTCCATTAATAGAGAACCACCAAAACAACAAGATAAGAATCATATACTGTAATCAGCTTCTAAAACAACTTCCTCAATTAAATGGAAATGTTATACCTGGAAATTCTTACACAGGTCCTTCTATACTCCTCTAATAACAAGCAAAATTAATACAAATGATAACATGTGTAAGAGATATACTTCAGTGATAAATGCTAATTGGGCACATATGTTCCATGATTGTAGAAAACTGAAGGAATATTGGACATCAATTAATAACTTTCTACAGACCCTTTTTACAGACAATTTTACAATCTCTAAATCACTAATCCTCTTCAATTCCCCATACCTAAATGTGTTAAAAAGGTTAAACTTCCCTTATTATGGTCAATTCTAGCAGTGGCTAGAAATATTATAACTAGGAATTGGATTTCAGATACCCCTCCTTCTTTTAATGAATTTAAAAATGTTTTGATTGAGGTATGACAAATGGAACTAATGACCATCAAATCAAGAACTTCTAGGAAAACAACTAGCTATAATATGTGGGATACTCTACAAAGTTTGTTAAAAAAAAGACTTGGACCCTTTGTAATATGTTATAGTTAAATTAGATAATTAAATGTGGATGTCTTTGTAAATAATTTAGTTGTTTTATGAATGTTAAAATTCTTTACTTGTTAATTGCTTGTATAAATCACTATGTTCTACTGATTATATGTTAAAATAAATAAACATGTTTAAAAAACTCTCAGTCCTGTTCCCTCATCAATTTGGCTTTGTCAAGGGAAGGTCCTGCAGCTTCAATCTCATTAATTTATTTTAAATAGTCACTGAAGTGGCACAGCTGCATTTATAGGTGTTGTTCCTCAAACGAGTTCTGGGATGAGTTGCATAACTTATGGATGAAGGACTTAACCAAAGCTATAACAGAGAGAGAGAGAGAGAAAGAATGGGAGATATGTCTCAAGCCATCTTTTCCTGGTATTTAATTGGAGCTTAGCAGATTTACATGGGTAAAATGTTTCCTTGTTAGGCACATCACTCCAATTGATCTATATCGTAGAGGTAGAGGTAGTGAGAGTGTAGATGTAGGAGATGTTCTAGGGCAGAAGCAGGACATACTCATTTAATCTGGGCTTGGGAGGAACCCTTATGGCTGGCTGTAACCAACTTGATAAGAACTGTGGCTGAGCACCCACTTCCTAACCCTCAAGGCATTATGTTTTGGTTGTTAGGGATTTTGAAGGATGGTTACAACCTTTCTAGATTTTTAAGGGAATGAATAAGAAATGTAATTATCACATTACTTGATTTTATTTTTCAACACTGGGAAGTAATTCTAAGAGACTGGAAAGGAAAACTTCATCAATTGTGTTATAAATTGAAGACTTGGAAAAGTGCTAAATTGGATATGGGTGAGTGGAACAATGCTTGTAGTATATTTCTTTATACACTATGACTGTACTTGTTAAACTGTATTTTTCTGTTTTTTCCTTTCCCTTCATTTCTGCAAACTAGTTGAATATATCAATAGAAGTATGATTTGTAAAAAAAATAGTCACCAGAGTAGTGGGAAGCAGTTATGCAATACAAACAGCATATGTAGACCCAGCCAAGGTCTTTGACAGTATTCTCCATCCAGACATTATTGACAGGTTTGTAAATCTGAATATAAATCCTTAAGTTTTTCAGTTGATAGCTAACCTGTTATATGAAAAATAATTATTACCGTGCCAGTTTTGAAAGCAAAATATTTACCAGTTGTATACCATGTTTCAGTGTTTAGCACTCTTCTGTTTGGCATCTATTTCTCAAACCTACAGGTCAACAATCTTGGCCAATTGCAATCTAAGTTTGCAGATGAATATAAGCTGGGTTGTCTTTAGTCCTTTACTAACTCACAATTACTTGTACAGGAGTTAGACCATGTTAACAATTGGTGCAAGGACAATAATCTTAAATTAATTTTGAAAAAAATGTAGTATAGTTCATTTTGGTATACAAAACATTTCCACATTATATAGTAGTAACACAATCCTTGAAAATGAAACTGTTATAAAGGATCTCTTGTTGAGAATTATTTCTTTTGACCTTATTATCTCCACAATAGTTCAAAAAGCCTTCTATCTATTTTCCAGATTTCCTTTACATCCAAAGAAGTCCTATTCCCCATTTATTCATATCTCAGACACATCACTGAATATAATGCTCCTTTTGGCATGTATGTGTTACTCAACTTAATGGACCTTAGAGCATCCTAATGAAAAAGATCAGTTGCCTCAAAAATATTTGATATCAGGACAGACTAACAGTCCAGTTCTCAGAATCTTATAGACTCCTCCATGGGGAGCTGTATCTACCTATTTGAGCCATGAAAGAACCAAATCTTTTTGACTGTCTGTTGTTTCACAGAGCAAATGAGTCTTTAATTGCCTGATTTATGGATCAAAACCTTCATCAGCAGATACAAGGTGGAATGATTGGTTCATATCTCAACATACCGCCCACCAGTGGAATAAACTTCTACCACATGTCAAGTAAGTTACACCCTTGAAATCTTCAAGGTAAACCCTCATAATTGGATAGCTAACTTTAACCTCTCCTCTGTTAAATCTTGTATTGCCTTCCTTGAGACTGGAAGGAACTTTTGAATATGGATTAATTGTTTGGATTAGAATGGTCTGTAGACTGACTTTCTTGTCTTTACCTATGAACCTATGCATGGAGGGATATTATTTTATATCTCAGTGAATGTGTATTACCTCCACTTGTTTGTTACTAATATTATACTTGCATACCAGAGGACCATTGACAAGGGAAATCATTCTGTCAGTCTCTAGCAGATCGTAAATGTCTCTCCCTTCTAAAAATATGACATATTTCACTAGCCTGCCAGTAACACAATGGCATTGAGTTGTCTCAGTTATTCTAGTGACAGTCTTATCATGTTCCAAAGGAATTAATTGATTTCTTAAATGTCTATCAGTTTTTCAGATTTATGTGATTTGCATTCCCTTCATTACTAGTGAAAAATAGCCTGGTGGGGGCACCAATTCCATCCATACTTTAAATAAACTGACATATTACAAGACACACCAACCAAATGGCAAAAAAGAGCCAGATTCCAATTTAGTGCTTTTGTTTACTTTAATATACAATGAACTTAATCAGAAAAATGATTTTAATAAATAAGTGTTCTTTTAAAATTTCAGCTATAAATATCAAAGATTAGACTATTAAGGATAAGAAAGAAATTATGTATTATTGCTATTATGCAGGAAGCACACAATTTCCAGATAGAAGATAATCAAAAGGATTAGGAGAGAAATTAGAGGAAAGAAAAATGCTTGCACAAGAAAAACTATCTAAAACATCAAATGTAAATTTGTGCTGACTAATACAGCAGATCCATGAAAAAATTATATAGGCCAATATATTTTCACCTGTTTGGAAAAAGAAGCAACATAGGAAGTGTAAAAATGTAACGAACATAACATTCTGAAAGGTATAAGAAAAGAAACATGGACACGGGCAAGAAAAAGAGATCTGATATGCTACAATATTTATGCAAAGAAAAAGGCCAAACTAATCAATACAAAAAGGCAACTCCAAAGATAATTGAAGAGAAATACAGAAAATGACATCCACATATGGAAAGCTTCACAATACAAGAAATAACATCTCAAAGGGGGAATGCTGAACAGAGGATTAGGAAAGCAGAAGTTAAATAAATAGAAGCTGAAGTTATGGAAAATCTGCAAAGTGAAGGATTTAGTGTAGAATGTCTAACTCAGGTTATGTCACAGCATGATGGAAAAATGAGTCCCCAAAGTAAAGAGAAACAGGTGGAGCTGGAGTCATATGAAGAAGAAATATGGACATGGGAAAGAAAAGGAGATTTGAAATGGTGCACTGTTTATGCAAAGAAGAAAGCAAAACTAATCAATACAAAAAAAGCAGTACCAAGGATAGACAGACAAAGGCATCTGGATATAGAAAATTTCACAATACAAAAAATAAGAAAACAAATGGGAAACGTAGAAAAGAAGATTAGTAATGGAGATGTTAAAGAAATAAAAACTAAAGTCAATAAGACCCAAAATGTTAGAAGTCTGATAAAACAGATTAATCAAGACTGTTAACAGAAAATCATGTGATATAAAAGAAGCAAATAGGATATATTACTGTGTAGCTAAGTTCATAGGTTCATAGGTTCATAGGTAGGTACTAGGCTATCAGCCCTGCGGCCTATACAAGCCCAGCCAAAAAAAGTACCCTGGCTTTTGCCACCCAAGAAAATTACTTTCCTGTGCTACTGTTGAGCAGAGCCACAGAGGTGATCCCCGGGGTGAATTTCCTATTTCCCATCCAATCATCAAGATTTTTCTTGAAGAGTGCTAATGAGGAGCTTTGTTTGATATAAATTGGTAGTTTATTCCAGAGTATGGGAAGTCTCTGGCACAGGAATCTATCCCTCCAGCATGTTCTGTTTATTGTGGTGACAAGGTTTAGGTCCCTAGAGCGTGTAGCTCGGAGGGATTGGGATTTCTTTAAGTGGAGCATATCCAACAGCTCTGGGTTTGACATAGCTTTGTATGTTAGGCAGAGATCACCTCTGAGTAGGCGATATGCAATGGTGTAAACATACAAAGTCTTACCACAAAAACACAGAGCAATAAAGGAAAAGAAGGGAAGAAATCAAATGGCATCATGGAAGAATCAAATATAGAAAACTGTAAAGCAATTAAAACAAGAAGTGTCACTGTTAGAAGATCACAGAAGAGGATCAGATCAACAAAAATACTCAGAAAGACAGGCATGATAAAAGCAATGCACAGAATCAGAACACATTAGGATCTATCACACTGTCACAAATAATAAAATAAAGATATCAGCACAGGCAGGAAAACTTAGATGATATGCAGATAAATATAAAGGAAGAGTACAAAATAGCCCTTTATTGATGACAAAAAAAGTTTTACAGAAAATTGAGAAACAAGACAAAAGGAATAGAAACACCACCAAAAAAAGAAGAAATAGACACATTCTGGAGAAATATCTATGAAGATCCCGTGCAACATAATAAAGATGCTGAATAGATTGAAGAAGTAAAAGAAAGAATAAGAAGTTCATCTGCACAGGATATGATATGGGATGAAGTAACAACGAAAGAAAGTGAAACAAAATTAAGAAAAACTCCTAACTAGAAAACCCCCGGCCCAGATGCAGTACCAAACTTCTGGCTAAAAGTAGTAATATCTTTATATGAAGATTTAGCCATGAGTAAGAACTATTTATAAGCATGCCCCAAACAGATGCCATCCTAGTTAACAACAGTAAAAACAATACTCCTCCTCCTTAAGACAGAACCGGCAAGCTATCCTAAAAACTATAGACCAATATCTTGCCTTCTGACGATATATAAACTATACACTGGAATTGATGCCAACAGAGTTTATAGTCATTTAGAAGAAAACTCAGTCTTGGCAATAAAACAAAAGGCTAACAAAAGAAAGTCATATGGAACAAAGAATAATTTGTTGTTAAATAAAGTCATAATGGAGTTTTATAAAAAAGGGAAGAATCTATGTATGGAACGGATAGACTACAAAAAAGCATTTGACAGTATAAAAGAGTGATTACAAATGTTTAAGATGCACCCTACACTGATTACATTAAAGTGACCATGAAACAGTACCAAACCACTTTCTAGTTAAGCCAAGATAAAGGACAAATTATTATTATTCCAGGGATAAAAATTCAAAGGTGGATATTCCAGGGTGGCTCTTTGTCACCGCTGTTCTTTTGTCTTGTCCTTAGCCCATTAAACTGTCTACTTAGAGTAGGTTATGGCTATGATTTTGCTCCAAGAAAACAACAAAGTATAAAGACTTATCTTCTTTTTATGGATGATTTAAAACTGTATAGCTCATCAGATGAGGAACTGAAAGTACAACTACAAGTGGTCAAATCTTTCTCAGATGATATAAGAATGTTATTTGGTCTTGATAAATATGCAAAAGCAGCCTTTAAAGCAGGAAAACTGCAGTACCAAGAAAAGATCAGTCTGGGACAGGAATATGAAATAAAATAACTTGAACACGAGGGTGTATAAATATTTGGGAATTGATAAAAGATCAACAATAAAACATGAACAAATGCAAATAAAACTTAGTAAAGAATATTTTAGAATGCTAAAATTAATACTGAAAATAGCTCTGACATCTAGGAAGAAATCCCAATCAATAATCCAATTTGTTCTTCCTGTCCTAACTACAGTTGTGGAGTGATTGACTGGCCCCAAAAGGTACTGGATCAGTTGGACAGGAAAACAAGAAAAATGCTTCATGCTTATCAAATGATCTATAGAAATCAGTATATACCAAGAGTATGTATTTCCTGCTCTAAAGGAGATATGGGCCTCCTCAAAATTTAGTACATCTATAGATATGCAGTTGTAGGACTGCATACATATCTGCTGACTTCACAAGATCCAAACATAATGAAAGTTTTAAAACGTGAAGAGAATAAGTCTAAGATAACTTTCCTGCTTAATTTAGCAGAAGCATGTTAGTGTCAAGCAGAAATGCAAACCAAACCAAAAGATAAAAATCAGGCAGCAAGTGAATGTGCCTAAAAACAAAAGAAAGAATATAAGGTGAAGGATCAGTTGAAAAGGCAAAAAATGCACACATAGTTGCAAGTACAGAAAACTCTTTAAACAACTTCATGTCGATCAGAAATGAATGCAGAAATGGTTAAGGAGAGGTGAATTTACACTAAAAGATGAAAGGTTAATATTGGCAGCCTGCTACTTACACATTGGTTTACAAAGTCCACTAAACATGTATGAAAAGCAGATAAATGTAGGTTTTGTAAAACACAACTGGACACAGTCATACATCTTGTTGCTGGCTGTAATATACTAATGGCAGAAGGACTGTATACTGAATGGCATAAAAATGTGGTAAGACTGTTACATTCGGGATTGTGAAAACATTATAATATTGAAGTAGTTGAGAAGAACTGGAAACATGAGACACAAAGCATTATAGAAAATGATGATGTTTATATCACGAGATCACCCATTACCAACAATTCAAAAAATAGATGCGAGAACACCAGATATAATAGTCCATGAAAAGAAGACAACAGTAGCATTAATCATTAAATATTGCTACACCTAGTGAAAACAGTGTCTTATGTACAGAGAGGCACAAAGTCATAAAATACCAGGATTTGCATGCAAAAGTGAGGGCAACGTAGAAGAAGGATACCCAGACAGTAGTAGGAGCAATGGGCCTTATAAAAAATAATTCACAATTGTGCTTAGATATGTTACAGATACATGTCACTCCATATGAATTGCAGAAGGAGTCAGTTCTGGGCACATTGTGGATGCTTCAACAAGCACGTCTTGTTAACATCAAAGACTGAAACAATACTAATTTCATGAACTTTAATCATACTTTTACTAAAGAAAATGGGTCCATTCCATTCACAGTATTAGAAACCCAAAAGAATTGGAGAAATTAACCTACATTTGCTAAAATTAGTGTAAAATGATCATTGCAATGATATATGCTTACATGTCTGTGAGTGGGGATGTAGGCAGTGAAATTAAGAGTAACAAGTTGGGAATAATTTCTTTTACTTTCCATCACAATCAGACCTCTTCACTGTATAGAGTAAGTGGCTAACTTTGGTGGTCTGTGCAAGATGTGTCTGAAAACATTTGATCATAGGCACAGTGAAGCAAATTGCCATCTCACAGTGCTTGGTTCTCTGGTAGAGTTCCTGGCTGTGGATTCATCTGTGTGTAATCTGCATGGACTCCCTGTCTCTGTGTTACTTTTAGCCAGCTGCTCTGGTTTTGACCAGTACTGCACAAGCATGCCATAATTTATTTCATATCTCTCCAATTTGTAGGTAGGTAGCTATGCAGTGTGTGTGTGTGTGTGTGTGTGTGTGTGTGTGTGTGTGTGTGTGTGTGTGTGTGTGTGTGTGTGTGTGTGTGTGTGTGTGTGTGTGTGTGTGTCTATCCTGTAATTGAACTGTATTGTTAGGGACAGTGTCAGCCTGTGGTGTGTGTGTGTGTGTGTGTGTGTGTGTGTGTGTGTGTGTGTGTGTGTGTGTGTGTGTGTGTGTGTGTGTGTGTGTGTGCGTGTGTGTGTGTGTGTGTGAAAAATAACATCATGGAGAAGAAAGAGAAGGAACAAGCAAAACAAACAAGAATTATCACCATGAGGTAAACATAGTTCTTAATGTTATGGATTTCTTTAATGCCTCTGTATTTCCTTTGAACAGTTCTGTGCTCACATCTTCATATGTGCATTCCTAAATATGCAGAACATGAAAAAGAAAATGAGGTATGAGTATACCAAGATGTGGCTATGTAGTCCTAAATGACTACTGACACTCATGTCTGGTCAGCAGTAGTTACTCCATCCATATCTG